>NC_135957.1:17158194-17458194 GCF_053455715.1 Rhinoraja longicauda | reverse complement strand
GATCACCTTTCATTCTTCTAATCTCGACACACTACAAGCCCTACAAGTACGTTTAATGAAAGATTCCTACTCATTTGTTCTTCCTAAACGTGATTTTCCTTCATTTCTCACAGCATAAAGCCACCATTCCAAGAATCAATCTAGAGAACCTTTCTGGCAAGACTCAATCACAAGTGTATTCTTCCTTGGATACGAGGATCAGTTTGGCAGAGCCTCACCAAGGCCCTGTGTAAATGGAACAAAGTATCTATGTACTTATACTGAAATCATTTTGCAATATAGGTCACCATATTGTTTGCCCTCATTGCCTGACGAACATGCACTTAAAATTTCAGTGAATCATATACAAGGGAACCCAGGTCCTTCTGAGCAGTAATACCTTTCAAACTCTAGTTAAGATTTGGGCTCAAGTAATGAGGAAAGATTAATCGGTGATCTTGTGGTTAACGATTGCCTAGGAAGTAATGAACACAATATGATGGAATTACAAATGCAGTTTGAGGATGAACACCACAGATCATAGTCATAGAATGACACAGTGTGGAAGCAGGCCCTTCAGCCCAAATTGCCCACACCGGACAACATGTCTCGGCTACACTAGTCCCACCTGCCCGCGTTTCGCCTATATCCCTCCAAACCTGTCCTATCCATGTACCTGTCTAATTGTTTCTTAAACTTTGGGATAGTCCCAGCCTCAACTGCCTCCTCTGGCAGCTTGTTCCATGCACCCACCACCCTTTGTGTGAAAAAGCTACCCCTCAGATTCCTATTAAATCTTTTCCCCTTCACCTTAAACCTATGTCCTCTGGTCCTCAATTCATCTACTCTGGGCAAGAGACTGTGTGCATCTACCTGATCTATTCATGATTTTATACACCTCTATAAGATCACCCCTCATCCTCCAGAGCTCCAAGGAATAGAGTCCCAGCCTACTCAACCTCTGCTTATAGCTCAGACCCTCTATTCCTCGCAACATCCTCATAGATCTTCATTGTACCCTTTCCATAAGCAATATGTACCCTTGGCACATAAGCAATGTGGCCAATTTAAATATGGGCAATTGTAATGGTTTGAGGAAAGAGTTGTTCAAGGTGGACTGGGCAAATTAGTTAAGAGCTGAGGTCATTAGAGCAACAGTGGCAGATCATCAAATTGCTGGTCTATAATGCTCAGTAATGGTGTATCCCAATCATAATCTTCTACTTTCGTGTCCATCGTCCATGTTTCAAATGTTACATCACTGTCATCGTCCGTCCTGAAAAGGGCGCAAGCTTCCGGCGACAATCAGTGGGAGCCATCACTTGCACAATAGATGATGGTGGTAGCAGAATTAGCACAGGACACTTACAGTTTCTAGCCCCGCGATGTGGACGCTTCTGCTATGGGGCCTTTCCAATCATAATGAGGGAATCCAAGAGAAAACATCACAATCCACGAATAATAAAAGAGGACAAGGATAATTTTTAATTGATAATCAGAGCAAAGTGTCAAAAGCCAGTGGTAGAAAAGAGGACTAGGGAAATTTTAGGATCTGGTTGCAGAAGGTTAAAAGCTCAAAAGAAGGAGAAAATTAAGTTTGAGAGAAAATCCGAATGTAGTATAAAAACAAACCGTAAAAGTTTCTATGCATACACAAGTAGGAAGATGGTGGCTAAAGGAAACGTGGGGACTCGAGAACAAGGCTGGTGAAGTAACAAATGGCAGAAATATTGAATAGTTTTTTGCATCTATCTTCACGATGGAAGGTATTGCTAAGCTCCCTAAGATATCATGCAGGCTAACATAAATAATATGGTGGAACTAGACTAATCCCAATTAGAAAGAATAAAGTATTAGGGAATATCAAAACCAATGGACTGCAAACTAAGGTTTCAAGAAAAAGCTGCATTGATAGTGAACCCATTGGTTGAAATTTTTCATAAATCACCAAACTCCGAAAATTGTAAAACAGCCAATGTCACTCCCTTGTTCAAAAGGGAGAAAGGCAGTGGTGAGACTTTCGTCCAATTAGTTGAGCAGATATTATTGGCTATATCATCTTAGATTATTGATAGAATCAATAATCAAAGAGGAAATAGTTAATCATTTAGGAAAGCTGAATATAATTAACCCTGTGTGTTGAAAGGAACTGCAGATGCTGGTTTAAACCGAAGATAGACACTAAATGCTGGAGTAACTCAGCGGGACAGACAGCATCTCTGGAGAGAAGGAATGGGTGACGTTTTTGGTCAAGATCCTTCTTCAGACCCTAGTTAACCCTAGCTAACCATAGTTAATCCCAGTCTACATGTTTTTATGAAAGATAAATCATGTTTGAAAAAATTACTTGAATTCTTTAATATGTAGCAGTGAGAATTGATTGAGGGAAACCGGGAGATGTAGCGTATTTAGATTTCCAGATGTCATTTGACAAGATGCCACGTAGGAGGTTGGTGCATAAATTAAGAGCCCAGGATACAAGAGGAAGTGTGTTAAAATGGATTAAAAACTGCCCATCTCATAAAATGCAAAGAGCTGGAATAAACGGGTATTTCTCAGACTGGAAAGGTAACTAGTGGAGCATTGCAGGGATCAGTTCTTGGCCCACAGTTGTTCACTAATGACCTGGAAGAAGGAACTATATGTAAGATTTCCAAATTTGTAGATGACAAAAAAATAGGTGGAACAAAAACATAGAACATGGTGCAGTATAGAGACAGGAAAAAAAAACATCAGCCACAGTGTCCACACCAAACAAAATGTCGGCTTGTTCCAGACACACACCACTCTCCGTGTGATAAACTTGCCCCACACTTCTCCTTGAAACTTTGCCCTCTCAGCTTAAAGCTATAGCTTCTTGTCCTTACCCTGGGTAAGAGATCCAGACTCTCTACCCTACCTATGCCACTCAAAATATTGTATATATCTATCGGATCTCCTCTCATCTACCTATGCTCAGAGAAACCAATCCTAATTTGTCCAACCTCTCCCTATAGATAACAACTTCCAATCCAGGCAGCATTCTAGTAAACCTCATCTGCACCCTCGCCAAATTCTTCACATCCATGAGGCGACCAGAACCGCACGCAATACTCCAAGTGTGGTCTAAACAAAGTCCTACAAAGCTGCAACGTAATTTCCTGGTTCTTACACTTAAGGCCCGACTGATGAAGGCAAGCATAACGTGCGTCTGCTTTACCACTCCATCTATTTGCGTCATCACTTTCAGGGAGCTGTTGATTTGAACCCCAAGATTCCTCTGTATATCAATGCTGTCCATCAATGCCCAAAACATAATCTCACCATTCCCTCCACAGATGCTGCCTGACCGGTTGAGTTCCACCAGCCTTTAGCTCTTTGCTCTGCTCAGAAGGCAATCGATTACATCTTCCAAATCAAGTATAAATTCACCATCCTCTGTGCAGAGGAGAGGAGGGGGAGGGGGAGGGGGAGGGGGAGGGGGAGGGGGGAGGGGGGAGGGGGAGGGGAGGGGGAGGGGGAGGGGGGAGCAGTACAAACAGGGTTGATATTTCAGAAATAAGAGCAGTGAACACACATGACACTGAAGGCAGAGGTGAAGATTGTTAGAAACAGAACTATTATTGAAGGATAACAGAGCTATTGCAAGTGGTTTAGAGAGTTTTCTCCCCCACTCTTCCAACTTAGGATGGATAAACAATGACATGGATTTGTAAGGGATTACATAGAAACATAAAAAATAGGTGCAGGAGTAGGCCATTTGGCCCTTCGAGCCAGCATCGCCATTCAATATGATCATGGCTGATCATCCACAATCAGAATCCCATTCCGCCTTTATCCCCATATCCCTTGGTTCCCTTAGCCCGAAGAGCTAAATCTAACTCTCTCTTGAAAACGTTGAAACTTTCTGAATAGTGAAACGCCCAGATAAAGTGGATGTGAATTGTGGACAATGGGAATAGAAGCAAGTGATCAGAATTGGCCATGGTGATGTTTGAGAACATGGGTGAAGAAAAGTCCCATGGCATGGCTTTTCTTAGTGGCTTAGTGTGAACGTAGTTCATGAAGCTAACATGGCGGAAGTGGTGTAGATAGGATGTAAGAGCAATGAAATGAGATTAGACTGGGGGAGATGATTTGGCATTTCATGTGAATAAGAATTTGACCCAAGGCACTATTTGAGCAAATTTACTGATGGTGGACAATGATTTGTTAAAATGCTGACATGTATACTGGGAGAAAGTAAATTGAGAGCTCTTTTATAGATGCACAAAGTAGGCAACCCATCTGTTTCAGACTACAAATTGTAAATTCAGTTTATTGGAACATATAACCAGCAGAAATTGTGGGGTGAATCATTGTGTTCCATGTTTATTCTTTAGACTCTGTTACAATCTGTGACAAAGTTCCCACAGACCTCAAACCAACTTGGTCGGCTTGGCTTGAGGACTGTGATGTGCCGTTTGAATATTCAGAATGTTAGATTAATTCTTCACACGTTCTCTCTGGTATAGTTTTGGTGTTGACTGAGCATTTTCCATGCAAATTTATGCTTCTCACCTCCACTTGATTATCTTAAATTGCATAATCGTAGTAGATCAACAAATCACAACTGAAGAAACTGCATAGGTCAAACTCAAAGAAAATGAATGACTAACTTCCATTGCAATGTGTGAGGTTCATTCAGCCCCTAGGACCTGTTCTGCCATTGCATAATTGTATGATCTATCATATCATATCATCATATATATACAGCGCGGAAACAGGCCTTTTCGGCCCACCAAGTCCGTGCCGCCCAGCGATCCCCGCACATTAACACTATCCTACACCCACTAGGGACAATTTTTACATTTACCCAGCCAATTAACCTACATACCTGTACGTAGTGTAAGATTGGAGAAAGGTAATAGATATAGAAAATAAATAATGGGGAGTAGATGACAAGATTGATGAGGGGAGCATGCAGAGGGATTGATGGAAATAACAAACATTGACTGTACGGCCAGAAAAATAAACACAAAGTCTCAAGAAGTGATTCTGAAATGTAGTTATCACTAGAATTGTCCCCCCTGGGCCACCATCTACAGTTGAGATCAATCGTGTAGAACTTATGTCCATATGTTAGAAACAGTTCAGTGATAGTCAACCTAACTTCTAGTTGAGATTAAGAATCAGGGCTTTGACCAGAAACTGAGATTTACCCTGTTGGTGACAGAGTTCAGAGTCAGTATTATTAAATTATGCAGACACAAGGAACAACGGATGCTGTTTTTTAAAAAAAAAGACACAAAGTGTTGGAGTAATTCAGTGGGTTAGGCAGCATCTGTGGAGGACAAGAATTGGCAACATTTCGGGTCGGGACTATTCTTCAGACTAATTGTAGTGAGGCGGAGAAAGCTGTAAGAGAGGTGGGGCTGGGACAAAGCCTGGCAAGTGACAGATGGATATAGGCGAGGGGGGATTGATTAGCAGATGGCTGGGCAAAGGACAAAGATGGGAATAAGAGAAAAGGATGTGACATAAGAAGAGAAGATAGTGAAATGTAAAGCCAGAGGAGGGGATATAGGGGTAAGGAACCTTTGGACTTGTACCACTAGATTCCATGGCCCCTTAATACTCTCCAAGGCACTATCACTCAAAATACAGTAGTTGCTCTTCCCTTATTAAAACCCCACCCCCTCTAAAATGCACCACCTCATACTTATCTACTAAATGCATTATAATTATTTGCCTTGGCTGCAGCAAACTTGCAACCTTTACCACCAAAGAGGAGGGGAGCTGTGGAAAATCCCCCACCTGCATTCTGACTTGGAAGTGCATCACCATTCCCTCATTATAGCTGGGTCTAAATTCTGGAACACCCTCCCTACAACACAGTATGTATAACTTTACTAAAGCACCAGTTTAAGAAGCCAACTCACCACCACCTCTCAGGAAAAATGCCCATATCCTGAAATCTAATTCAAAAAGATTACAGCAAAAAAGATTGCAGCGTTAAATATCCATGGCATAACAAAGACATCCACTTCTGGAGCAAGGCCCATCCCCATCTCAGCCTCAGCTCATCTGCAAAAACTCTCAGTCATATCTTTATCAAATATCTCCAGATTTTGTCTGTTTCTTTTCACCCCCAGCTGGTCTCCACCTCACACCCTCTCTAAATCTTGCTCCCAGTGCCTTCCTTCAACCAAGACCAATTAATTCACCATCTTTGTGCTTGCCGAACTATTAGTTCTTTAAAATCTCTCATCCCTGTTGTCAAATCCCACCATGGTCTCACATCACCTTGTGTTCACCAACCCTATAGAGCTTTGGGATGTCTGCCCTCTTCCAGGGCATGTTTTGTATCTCCAATTTTAATTGCTAGTCCATTGATACCTGAGGATCCTTCACGGTCTTTCTTTTCACCTCTCTTTTTTTAAGAGATTCCTTAAAACAACAACACTAATATCTCCTGTTGCAAGTCATTGTTAAACCTTGTTCAGCATTATTATACTGTATTAAAGGTGCTATTGAAACACATATTGCTGTTCTAAATTTCTTCTCATCCTTTCCTATTTATAGGGTAAGAATGTCAAATATTATAAAATCTAGTAATATATCAGATAATAGAATAGGAAAGACAGCAAAGGATGGCTCGGGGACAACCTCATCAGAATAGAGCCTCGGTGGTTTAAAAATCAGGTATACAGTGGAAATAAACATGCACAATGTTAGAACCTCCACCACCAACACCCGAAAGGAAGGCTAACGATTCTGGATGTATTCAACCTGTGAATTCCCTATCTATTGTACACTTACACGCTGTCAGATAATTTACCTAATTATCAGAACCAGACTTCAAGGTTGCGAGGTTTTATTAACGTGATATCATGGAGAGCTTGTCTGCTGGAGCCAAACTCTGCTCTAAGTAGTTCAGCGATGTCTTATATACCTCAGAACATGCAAGTCTACATGACTAAAGTCATGCTTTGGTTTGCAATAAGATACAAAAGTAACAAAAACAAGAGCAGCGCGATCACCTTTAACCTGCTATCTCCTTAACTTCATTCATTGTTTTAATATAGTTATCTGCAGATAAGTACTTTCCCCCAAAGGAGTGAGGGAACATACAGGCAAGCACAATGGAGACATTACAAGCGAGTAGCAAGTTTTAACTAATTTGCCAAACACGAACATTTCATCCACACACGCCCAGGAGCAAGTGGTGCTCACTTGAGAGGGAAGATCACTGGGGTTATAAGGTTGGGGTGCGGGGGTTGGAGGGGTTGAATGGTTACTTCCTTCAAGGATTTATTCACAAAAAGCTGGAGTAACTCAGCAGGTCAGGCAGCATCTCGGGAGAGAAGGAATGGGTGACGTTTCGGGTCGAGACCCTTCTTCAGACTGATGTCGGGGGTGGGACAAAGGAAGGATATAGGTGGAGACAGGAAGATAGAGGGAGATCTGGGAAGGAGGAGGGGAAGGGAGGGACAGAGGAGCTATCTGAAGTTGGAGAAGTCGACGTTCATACCACCGGGCTGCAAACTGCCCAGGCGAAATATGAGGTGCTGCTCCTCCAATTTCCGGCGGGCCTCACTATGGCACTGGAGGAGGCCCATGACAGAGAGGTCAGGCTGGGAATGGGAGGGGGAGTTAAAGTGCTGGGCCACCGGGAGATCAGTTTTGTTAATGCGGACCGAGCGCAGGTGTTCAGCGAAGTGATCGCCGAGCCTGCGCTTGGTTTCGCCGATATAAATAAGTTGACATCTAGAGCAGCGGATGCAATAGATGAGGTTGGAGGAGGTGCAGGTCAACCTCTGTCTCACCTGGAAAGACTGTTTGGGTCCTTTGATGGAGTTGAGGGGGGAGGTAAAGGGACAGGTGTTGCATCTCGTGCGGTTGCAAGGGAAAGTGCCCGGGGTTGGGGTGGTTTGGGTAGGAAGGGATGAGTGGACCAGGGAGTTACGGAGGGAACGGTCTCTGCGGAACGCAGAGAGGGGAGGGGATGGGAAGATATGGCCAGTGGTGGGGTCCCGTTGTAGGTGACGGAAATGTTGGTGGATGATATGTTGGATCCGCTGGCTGGTGAGGTGGAAGGTGAGAACGAGGGGGATCCTGTCCTTGTTGCGGGTGGGGGGAGGGGGAGCAAGAGCGGAGCTGCGGGATGTAGAAGAGACCCTAGTGAGAGCCTCATCTATAATGGAGGAGGGGAAGCCCCGTTTTCTGAAGAACGAGGACATCTCGGAAGCCCTAGTCTGAAACACCTCATCCCGGGCGCAGATGCGGCGTAGACGGAGGAATTGGGAGTAGGGGATAGACTTTTTGCAGGGGACCGGGTGGGAAACCCTGCTCCCTGCACCAGTCCCTCAGCCACGTATTTATCCTCCACCTCACTCCATTCCTATTCTCACTATCGCGTGGCACAGGCAGTAAGCCTGAGATTATTACTTTGGAAGTCCTTTTTTTTAACTCGCTTCCTAGCCCCCTAAATTCTCCTTTCAGGACCTCTTCCCTTATCCTACCTATATTGTTGGTACCTATATGTACCACGACCTCTGGCTCCTCTCCCTCCCCTTTCAGGATATCCTGGACACGCTCAGACACATCCCGGACACCGGCACCAGGGAGGCAAACCACCATCCGGGTCTCCCGACTGCGTCCACAGAAACGCCTATCTGACCCCCTCACTATAGAGTCCCCTATTACTACCGCTCTCCTCTTCCTTTCCCTACCCTTCTGAGCAACAGGGCCGGACTCCTTGCCAGAGGCCCGGGCACCGTCGTTGCCCCCAGGTAGGCTGTCCCCCCCAACAGTACTTAAACAGGAGTAGTTATTTCCAAGGGGTACAGCCACCGGGGTACTCCCTAGTCCCTGCCTCTGTTCCTTGCCCCCCCTAACAGTGACCCACTTGTCTACCTCCCGTGGTCTAGGAGTGACCACCTCTCTGTAACTCCTATCTATAACCTCCTCACTCTCCCTGATCAGACGGAGGTCATCAATCTGCCGCTCCAGGTTCCTAATACGGTCCCTTAGGAGCCCCATCTCATCACACCTGGCGCAGATGTGGATGTCTGGAAGACTATCAGACTCCCAGATTCCCCACATCCGACACCCAGAACAAAAAACTGCCCTGGCAGTCATACTCTCCAAACAAAGCCCCGCGCTCGGTTACTAAACCTACCGCCCGGCCGCTGCTCCAACCGCTCCAACCGCCCACCCAAAAGAACTGAGTGATCTCCTGGGAGAGGCGAAAAACCGGATAAAAAACCCAGGCCAATTTGGGAAAAAATCCGGGAAATTCCTCTCCGACCCCAAGCTAGGCGATCGAAACTAGTCCGGGAGATCACACAGGTCTTACTCCTTACTATCTCCTTACTATCCCCACACAATCCCCACACAATCCCCACACACTACTTCCCAAGCAACACAGCTTGGTGCTGCTTGGTGCTGCTTGCTGCTTGCTGCTTGCTGCTTGCTGCTTACTGCTACTGCTACTTGCTGCTTGCTGCTTGCTGCTTGCTGCTTGCTGCTGCTGCTACTGCTGATTGCTGCTGCTGCTACTGCTGATTGCTGCTGCTGCTACTGCTGATTGCTGCTGCTGCTACTGCTGATTGCTGCTACTGCTGATTGCAACCGCTTTCTGACTAACTCCAACCTCTCCCCTCCTGAACGTGCAGCCCTCCACTCACTCCGCAACAACCCGGACTTAATAATTAAACCCGCTGACAAGGGAGGGGCTGTGGTAGTCTGGCGTGCTGACCTCTACCGCACCGAGGCCAGACGACAACTATCAGACACCTCTTCCTACCTATCCCTGGACCATGACCTCACCGATAAACACCAGTCCTTTATCAGCAGCACCATCACCGACCTCATCACCTCCGGCGATCTACCCCCCAGTGCCTCCAATCTCATAGTTCCCCAGCCCCGCACGGCCCGATTCTACCTCCTACCCAAAATCCACAAACACAACTATCCCGGCAGACCCATTGTCTCTGCCTGCTCATGCCCCACCGAACTTATCTCTACCTACCTCGACTCCATCCTATCCCCCCTGGTTAAATCCCTCCCCACCTACGTCCAAGACACCTCACACGCTCTCCATCTCCTGGATAACTTCCGGTTCCCAGGCCCCCACTCCCTCATTTTCACCATGGATGTCCAGTCACTCTACACTTCCATCCCCCACAAGGATGGTCTCGAAGCCCTCCGTTTCTTCCTCGACCGTAGAACCAGCCAATCCCCATCGACCAACACTCTCCTCCGCCTAGCAGAGCTGGTTCTTACCCTCAACAACTTCTCCTTTGACTCCTCCCACTTCCTCCAAACCAGAGGCGTAGCTATGGGCACTCGCATGGGCCCTAGCCACGCCTGCCTCTTTGTCGGGTACATCGAACAATCCCTGTTCCAGACGTACACTGGCCCCATCCCCGAACTCTACCTCCGCTACATCGACGACTGCATTGGTGCTACCTCTTGCACCCATGCAGAACTCACTGACTTCATACACTTCACCTCCAATTTCCATCCTGCCCTTAAATATACCTGGACTATCTCTGACATCTCCCTCCCATTTCTGGACCTCACCATCTCCATCACAGGAGACAGACTAGTGATGGACATTTACTACAAGCCCACTGACTCGCACAGCTATCTGGACTACACTTCTTCCCACCCGGTCCCCTGCAAAAAGTCTATCCCCTACTCCCAATTCCTCCGTCTACGCCGCATCTGCGCCCGGGATGAGGTGTTTCAGACTAGGGCTTCCGAGATGTCCTCGTTCTTCAGAAAACGGGGCTTCCCCTCCTCCATTATAGATGAGGCACTCACTAGGGTCTCTTCTACATCCCGCAGCTCCGCTCTTGCTCCCCATCCCCCCACTCGCAACAAGGACAGGATCCCCCTCGTTCTCACCTTCCACCCCACCAGCCAGCGGATCCAACATATCATCCACCAACATTTCCGTCACCTACAACGGGACCCCACCACTGGCCATATCTTCCCATCCCCTCCCCTCTCTGCGTTCCGCAGAGACTGTTCCCTCCGTAACTCCGTGGTCCACTCGTCCCTTCCTACCCAAACCACCCCAACCCCGGGCACTTTCCCTTGCAACCGCATGAGATGCAACACCTGTCCCTTTACCTCCCCCCTCAACTCCATCAAAGGACCCAAACAGTCTTTCCAGGTGAGACAGAGGTTGACCTGCACCTCCTCCAACCTCATCTATTGCATCCGCTGCTCTAGATGTCAACATATTTATATCGGCGAAACCAAGCGCAGGCTCGGCGATCGCTTCGCTGAACACCTGCGCTCGGTCCGCATTAACAAAACTGATCTCCCGGTGGCCCAGCACTTTAACTCCCCCTCCCATTCCCAGTCTGACCTCTCTGTCATGGGCCTCCTCCAGTGCCATAGTGAGGCCCGCCGGAAATTGGAGGAGCAGCACCTCATATTTCGCCTGGGCAGTTTGCAGCCCGGTGGTATGAACGTCGACTTCTCCAACTTCAGATAGCTCCTCTGTCCCTCCCTTCCCCTCCTCCTTCCCAGATCTCCCTCTATCTTCCTGTCTCCACCTATATCCTTCCTTTGTCCCACCCCCGACATCAGTCTGAAGAAAGGTCTCGACCCGAAACTTCACCCATTCCTTCTCTCCCGAGATGCTGCCTGACCTGCTGAGTTACTCCAGCTTTTTGTGAATAAATCGATTTGTACCAGCATCTGCAGTTATTTTCTTATACTTCCTTCAAGGATCCTTGTTGGCACAAGGTGGAGGATCGAGTACTATATTCCCAGTAATCATCTCTGGATGCTGTTCTGATGTTGCATAGTTTTGAATGGCTGAGGAGTTGGGTCACAGTAAGAGATCTCATGTTTTTGGATTTTTTTTTTCTGTATTGGAAACAATGTAGAAATTCTACACATGCCATTATTATACTGCATTAAATGTGTAATAGACACACACGCGTAGGGTGTCTTCTTCCATTCAGTGCAGTAAATCTACTGCTGTGGTAAATTAGATCCATAAATGAGAATAATGGAAACCGTGAGGAGCCAGAGTTAAAATAGGAGAATGAGTTTAAATGGGGACTAATTAATGTATGAATATGAGTTAATATTCAATGTTATGATTATAATTGTTAAATGAAGATACACATGAGGTAATTTAATTTCGAAATGAGGTTTATCATATATTAAAATCTCTCAGCCGGCTCTATTGTTCCAGTCTAAATTGTGTTGAAGTCCTATGTTATTTCATGAGAAAATTCTTGTAAGTTTTCAACATTCAACAACAATAACTTATTCACCCTGAGGGTGGTATGGTTTTTCAACATTAAGTTCCACTTGATATTAGCTATCAAATAACGACCATGAAGAGAAGAGTTACCAATTACATTCCGGTGCATTCTAATGAAGAGATTATTAAACAAAATATAACCTTTCAGAATTCTGGATGGTGTTTTGCTATTTATCGATATACCTCAGTTGGTCCATTAAACGCCGAGCACTGTTAATGGGCAGAAAATGGAGAATAGAGGGAAATGGTGCACCGAGATGGACAACTTGAGTTAGGAACTTAATGGGATTTAACCCTCAAGCCAAGAGTTGGTCGCATGGTGTGCATGGCTGCTCTTTAGTGCATTCCAGCAAGTGTGTGGCATTGCCAGAGGTGCCATTCAGTTGAGGCATTGGGAAGCTGTGATTGTTGGACACCACAGCAATCTTTGCTGTGAGTTTTTTCAAAAAAAAAAATCTCGATTTAGAGATACAGCGCGGAAACAGGCCCTTCGGCCCACCGAGTCCCCGCCACCCAGCGATCCCCACACATTAACACTATCCTGCACACACTAGGGACAATTTTTACATATTACCCAGTCAATTAACCTACATGCCTGTACGTCTTTTGGAGTGTGGGAGGAAACCGATGATCTCGGAGAAAACCCACGCAGGTCACGGGGAGAACGTACAAACTCCGTACAGACGGCGCCCGTAGTCAGGATCGAACCTGAGTCTCCGGCGCTGCATTCGCTGTAAGGCAGCAACTCTACCGCTGCGCCACCGTGCCGCCCACCGTTGCACTTGTTTACAATTTATTCCAATGACTTGGACAAGAGGATCAAATGTATCGGCTGCTCAGCCAGACTTGGCCAGTTGTTCAAGCTGTGCAGAGGTTGCACAAAAGCTTCAGGAGAATATAAACAGATTAAATGAATGGGTAACACAAGGACAATTGGAATGAATGCGGAAAAAGATAAGGTCATCCACTTTGGTGCAAAACATAAATAGAAATTTAAAATGTATCACTTTTAAATGGTGCATGTTTGAAAGCGGTTGGAATTCAGAGGAATCTTGCTCTCATTGTGCATGAATCATTGGAAGTTAACATGCAAGTTCGACATATTAAAATAAATGGCAACATTCTTCTTGCCTTCTTAATTCAGGTTAGAGGATCAGGTTAGGGCGGCACGGTGGTGCAGCAGTAGATTGCAGCACTGGAGCCCCAGGTTTGACCCCAACTCCGGGTGCGGCCTGTAAGGAGTTTGTATGTTCTTCCCGAGACCTGCGGGGGTTTTCTCTGAGATCTTCAGTTTCCTCCCACACTCCAAAGACGTATAGGTATATCAGTAAATTGGGTTGGTAAATGTAAAAATAGTTCCTCGTGTATGTAGGATAGTGTTAATATGCGGGGATTGCTGGTCGGCGTGGACCTGGTGGGTCGAAGGGCCTTTTTCCACGCTGTATCTCAAAAGTAAACTAAACTCAACTAAACTGAAGGTGGTATGTTGTGGCTAATATTAAAAGATTTGAGTGCAAGATTAGAAAGGTTTTGCACCAATTCTATTGAGCCCCGGGTGAAACCACAGCGAGAATATTGTGTTTTGGCCAGGTCTCCCTATGAAAGGAAGGAGGGACTGCAACAATGATTCACCAGAACGATTCCATGGGATAGGGCCATTGGCCTAGGATAGGAATCAAGCAGATTGGACCATAACTGTAACATTTCATAGAATGAGAGGTGATCTCAATGAAATACACAATATTCCTGGCTTGACAGGGGTGCTGTGAAGTTGATGTTTTTTCTGCTGTGATATCCAGAACCAGGGATCTCAGTTGGTAAATAAAGAGTCAGTCAAGCAGGACAGAGATGAGAAGAAATTTCATCATCCAGAGTGGCGAATCTTTAGAACTAAGTGGCTCAGTCATCGAGTATTTTCAAGGCAGAGAACAATGGATTTTTAGACTTTAAGGGAATCAAGAGACTGCAGGAAAGAAATGTTGAGGTAAAATTTCAACATTGATCAAAGGAACAAGCATTACGTTTTTAAATGGTGCTAAAAACAGCAAGCCAACTAAAGTTTAATTAATTGGGCTGCAACTTCATATTTTCATGAATTGGTGAAGGGGAAATCCATACCCAGGGTCAAGAGCAGCTGTGGGCCAGGTTGCAGTGTTCGGAAGTGGAGAGAACATTGGCCATCAGCACGGGATTGGGATCTAGTGTCCAGCTAACAACCCAGGTCAGTGGCTGACTTAAGGTATGGAGGCCAGAGGAGTGGTGGCCTTGTAAGTGGATGCCAGCGAGGATTGGGTTTGATGAAGGGTTGGTAAAGCTTGGTTTCTTTGATATAAGCCTGGACATATTGGATCATGAGGCAGAGAAATCAGAGACCTGGGGGCAAAATTGAGGAAACAGAAATGAGATCGAGGGTCAGGATGGACACTGGAAGCTTGGAACAAAGATTGGGTAGCAGGTGGTGAATCAGTGGGTTGGAAGGTTTGGTACATCTTGTGGGGTTAAAGGATGACAGGCAAATGTAGGCAGTATCTTAGTAGAGACACAATCTCCTCTATTTGAACACATAAAAGAAGCTCTGAAGATAGCAGGGGCACAAACTGGTTGAGGGACTGGGAGGTCCCTCATCAATCGCAGCTTGGCAGCAGCAACACTAACCTGGCGGGTCAAGTTCTGAATGACAAAGCTGCGAGATTAGGTCTGCAGCAAGTGATGAGTGAGTCAACACAAGGAATAAATCTTCTTGTCGTTATCCTCTCTAGTCTACCTGTCCATGACATATTTTATAAAACCACATGGGTTTTCTCTGGATACTCCGGTTTCCTCCCCCACTCCAAAGACATACAGGTTTGTAGGATAATTGACTTTGGTAATTTTGGTAAAATTGTAAATTGCCCTTCATGAGTAGGATAGTATTAGTGATGGCTAGTCAGTGGGGGGTCTGTGGGTTCTCGGGCCTGTTTCCGCGCTACATCTCTAAAGTCTAAAAGTAAGCATTGCACAATCCTTGTGATGTCCCGTCTTCATGGTGAAGACACCTATCGTATTGAGTTGAGCTGTAAATTGGGTTAAATGTGGTATCATCAGAAGAGATCTGGCAGCATGAAATGGGCATTTATGAGCAATGGCAAAACACCGGCAGCAACAGAAATGACCACTATCACAATGTGTGACCTCAAGGCCCAGCTTATCTCTCACCCGAGCTTTATTATCAAACCAGTGGATCAACCAGTGAGTAGTGCAGATGTGCATGCTAGGTGCAGCATCAAGCAGACCTAAATACAATGAGGTGCCACAGAGGACTTCATGTGTGTTAAACAGCAGAGACAGCGTGCAAAAGCAAGGGCTTAATCTCACAACCCTCACAATCTCACAACTCGAAACTCTACCACATTTGATTGTAAAATAGTGGTGGACAATTAAAGTGCTCATGGTGGGTGGAGGTTCCTGTAACATTCGCAATGAAATTCCCAAAGTTAGTGCCAGAGACCATGCTGAAGCATTTGCGAACATGTTCAGCCAAAAGCGGGAAGTGGGTGTTGCTTCCTGCCTTCCTCCTGAGATCTCCTCCGTCACAGTCGCCAGTCTCCTGTGGCCTCAGCTAATCCTTAGTAATACCTGTATACAGCAAAACCCATGGGAGTGGACAATATCCCAGCTGCACTACTGAACGCCTGTACTCCAGAACTAGGTGCTTCAATATAGTTACTATATTGGCAACTACCGAACAAGGTGGATATTTGCCTGGGTAGGACAAATCAATCCAGCTATTTACCTCTGAATATTCTGCTGATAACCATTAGCAAAGTGATAGACAATAGATAATAGACAATAGACAACAGGTGCAGGAGTAGGCCATTCGGCCCTTCGAGCCAGCACCGCCATTTAATGTGATCATGGCTGATCATTCTCAATCAGTACCCCGTTCCTGCCTTCTCCCCGTACCCCCTGACTCCGCTATCCTTAAGAGCTCTATCTAGCTCTCTCTTGAATGCATTCAGAGAATTGGCCTCCACTGCCTTCTGAGGCAGAGAATTCGACAGATTCACAACTCTCTGACTGAAAAAGTTTTTCCTCATCTCTATTCTAAATGGCCTACCCCTTATTCTTCAAACTGTGGCCCCTTGTTCTGGACTCCCCCAACATTGGGAACATGTTTCCTGCCTCTAACGTGTTCAACCCCTTAATTATCTTATACGTTTCGATAAGATCCCCTCTCATCCTTCTAAATTCCAGTGTATACAAGCCTAGTTGCTCCAGTCTTTCAACCTATGACAGTCCCGCCATTCCTGCCATCAGGTAGTATTTTGTCATCTGTTCAACAGAGCCCAGTTTGGGTTTGCCAGGACCACCTGACTCCTGGCCTCATCACAGTCTTATTCCAAACATGGACCAAAAAGCTGAACTCCAGAGGTGCAGTGACAGTGAATGCCCTCACATTTACAGATAGCAGTTAACCACTTGTGCCTGTTGCATATGGCCTCAGTAGGCTACTCTGTACATTCTGAATTAATTGGGGGATTATACTTATGTATGGTGATGGAATTTGCTGAGCTGCATGCAACAAAAAGTGTTTTATGTGATAATGTACATGTGATAATACAGAAACCATTGATCCAAGTATGGCATCAAGGAATTCTGGTAAATCTGAATTCAAAGGGAAACACTCCATGGTTGAAGTTGTATCTTACACAAGGGAAACTGGTTGTGGTTGCAAGTGATCAATCATCCTAGCCCTAGCATATCTCTGCAGGAGCTCCTCACGACCAAACATCTTCAGCTGCTAGATCAATCACCTTCCTTCCTTCCTTCCTTCCTTCATAAGATCACAAGTTGAGAGGTTTGCTGAATATTGCAGAATATTCAATTTGATTCACAATTTCTCAATTTATAAAAAGCAGCCCATGCCTGCATGGAGCAAGATGCAGACACCTTCAGACACGGGCTATTGAGGGGCAGATAACGTGACGTAACCACAACAACCATGATCTGCAGTCAGAGAAAGTCCCTTAACATGAATGTCATGGCGACACTTGGAGAGGACATACCCTGGGCGATATGGATAGAGCTCAAAAATAGGAAAGGTGTAATCACTCTAACGGTCCTCCAATATCCTTCAGGAGATAGAGGAGCAGATATGAAGACAGATTACGAAAGGATGCAAAAGCAACAGGGTTGTCATAATGGATGACTAACTTTTCCAATATTGACTTGGGACTTACTTAGTGCAAAAGGCTTCGATGGGGCAGTAGGTGTGTCAAAGAGAGTTTCCTAAATCAGTATTTTGGCAATCCAACTGGTCCAGTCATCTGGCCTGGGTGGTTTCCCGACAACAAGTCCACACACTTGACTTGTGGATATTAGTGCACGGAGGGGTTGGAGAAACTTGGAAAATGACACAAAGTGCTGGACAGCGGGCCAGGCAGCATCTTTGGAGAAAATGGAATGGTGACATTTCGGGTCATGGTCCTTCTTCAGCCTGATTGAGAAACTCGGATCGTTTTCTCCGGAATGCTGCCAGTTGGCCGGGTAGAAGTATATAAAATTATGAGAAGCACAGAGAGGAGAGACAGTCAGAATATTTTTCCCACAGTGGAAATGTCATAGACTAGAGGGGATCGCTTTAAGGTGAGAGGGGCAAAGTTTAAAGGAGATGTGCGGGGTAATTGTTTTACTCAGAGTTTGGTGGGTCGATGGATTGCACTGCCAGGTGTGGTGGTGGAGGAGGAAGATATGATTGGGGCATTTAGAAGGCTTTTCAGTGCATGGATATGTAGGCAATGGAGAGATATGTAGGTAATGAGATGAGATAGGTTTATCTTGGTATCGTGTTCAACACAGATAATATGGGCCGAAGAGCATGTTCCCTTGTTGCACTGTTCTGTGTCCTATGTTCTCATAACCTACCCTTTTACACTCAGTGTTATTACTATTTCCGCAACCCACATCATCCACATCCTGGGGTCAGCATTTACCAGAAACTCAAGTGCTCCAGTCACATAAATACTGTGGCAATAAGACCTTGTAAGAGGCCAAATATCTTGCAATGAGTGATTCGCCACTTGCCTGGATAACATTTTTCTCTAGCAACATTCACAAAGCTTAGTGAACAAAGAACAAAGGAGCCTGGCTGTTTGGCATCCACACATCCACCCCCTGCCCTCCACCACCAGCGCAGTATATACTATCTTCAACCATACACTACGGTTACTTATACAACTTAATTCAACAGCACCTCTCAAGCTTCCATCTCTCTTATCTTTCACCATTCACCTCTTTCATCATTCTGATTACCTTCATTCATCTCCCTGTCTCTTCCCCCATTCTATTCATTCTTTCTCTTTACCTTTCCCTCTTACTTTCACTCTCCCTTCTCTCTTTTCCATCAAACCTCCTTCTGCCTCTTCATTCCCCTTCTATTGCATTTCCTCATGCTTGTGATTTAGTTGTCCCTCAGATTTTGAACCCTGTTTGTCTGGAATGCTGCTTTGATTTTCACTGTCCATTCCCAACGTCTCAGACAATAACATGTTAAAATGTGTGCAATTTATATTATTTCCGAACAAGTCATGAATCATTGCAGCCTACAGAACATTTTTAGATTACAAGAAAAGGCATCAATTGATTCACTTGCCCAAGTTCTCCTTTTATATTTGCTTCTAATATTGTTGATCTAAAGTTTACACAAATGACAGCATGGCATTTTCATGATTGGAAAATAAAGGTAAAGTGGTCAAGGTTCATTGTGTGGGAGGGCTGTACACACGGCAAGGTAGAAATGAGTGGAAGGAAAGATGAATTAAAGCTCTCTCTGCAGGTTAATAAGAGAAAGAGAGAAAAGTTCATCAAAATAATTGACAAAGGAATGCAGGGGAGTAATGAGTTGGTTTTATTATGCAGTCATTTACATAATTTGCACTGCACTATGTAAAAGGATGCTGAAATAGATTTTCAACAGTAACTTTTAAAGTGACATTGGGTGTGGAATTTGAAGGGAGAAATTCATTGATTAATTGATTTATTGATTCAGCATGGAAGCAGGCCCTTCAGTCTACCAAATTCATGCTGATCACCCCAGATCTGTTATCCCACTCTTGCATCCACTCCCTGCACACCAGGAGCAATTTACAGAGGCCAATTGTAACCAATAAACCCGCATGTCTTCAGGATGAGGGAGGAAACTGGAGCACCCAGCAGAAACCAACGTGGTCACAAGGAGAAAGTACAAACTCACCCAAATTGCACTCAAGGTCAGGATCGAACCTGGGTCTCTGGTGTTGTGAGCTCCACCAACTGCACCACTGTTACTGGGCATTGGGATAAGATCAACAGAGTAGAACTAATTTGATCAATCCTTCTGAGTCAGCACAGACAAAATGGACCAAAAAGCTCTTTCTGTGCTCTCCATTCTTAAAGTATAGGCTATCCCTAGTAAAAATGATAACCTATGATACCAAGAGAATAGGGAAGGGATTGCTTGTTTAGACATTATTTGCTTCTTCTGCGCTGTCCCATTACTGTCCTGAAGAAAGACTGACTGTTTATCGGGTTACTTTCACAACAAAAGGTTGCACCAAAAGATTTTGTACCTGATCTGTGGGGAAAGCCACAGCTGATTCACACACAGCCAGGCCCCAGAAATGGTGATGAAATAAATGACAGTTAATTTGTTATTGGTGATGTTGGCAGAGATAAGTGTGAGATTATGGAATTGCTTATATCCACTTGAAAGGACTTAATTATTTTTCTGAATGTGATTTTTCCACAATAATGGTGCGATTGAAGTTGTTAATGATACTGTTTCTAAATAGCAGTACCTTTCATGGTGTCATGTTGCATCAGTGCATTTCTGGGATCACGATGCTTCTTGCAACAACTGTTTGAAAGAGCCAACATGCTTTTTGCTGATGCTACATTCATAATCTGGTGGAGGCAAAAGGATGGTTGGAATCTATTCAAATGTAGTATGAATGTCCATGTTCATGATGGGAACAAAAAGGCCAGTTGACCATCTCAGCCTGAAACATCGACCATGCCTTTGCCGCTGCAGATACTGTCTGAGTCATTGAGTTCTTTCAGCAGTTAGTTTCCCCCCCCCCCCCCCCTCCCCCAGATTAATCTACAGTCTCCAGTGTGTTCATACTCAAGTGAACTATTGATACCCAGATCAGGTCCTCATTTCTCTATATTAGAAATTCAAACCACGTGTCTGAAAGTTACAACATTTTGATTCATAATATTCCAGTTAAACCTTGCTAAAGAGAAAAGTTTGACAAGGATAAATATAAGAAACTAAGATTCCCATGGGCAGCTTCATCAATGTGAAAAGTCTGAGGAAATAATGAAACCAGCTTTTTACATTTAGCCATATAACCATATAACAATTACAGCACGGAAACAGGCCCGTTCGGCCCTACCAGTCCACGCCGACCATTTTCTCTGACCTAGTCTCATCTACCTGCCCTCAGACCATAACCCTCCAATCCCCTCCCATCCATATCCCTATCCAATTTACTCTTAAATAATAAAATCGAGCCTGCCTCCACCACTTCCACCGGAAGCTCATTCCACACAGCCACCACCCTCTGACTAAGAAGTTACCCTTCATGTTACCCCTAAACTTTTGTCCCTTAATTCTGAAGTTATGTCCCCTTGTTGGAATCTTCCCCACTCTCAAAGGGAAAAGCCTACCCACGTCAACTCTGTCCGAATTTTGAACAGCAAAGTCTTCGTAACAAGAAATCCTAAGCTGCTTCCAAGAAAGGAAAATGGGGTAGATTAAGGAGGGAAATTCCAAAGTATCAGGCCAAGGCAGCAGAGGGCAAGACTTCCAAAGATGGATTTTAAAATTAAATAATGTGTAGATGCACAAGAAGAAGCATTGAAGGACTAAAGACATGAGAGCAGGTAGCTTTTTATTGCACTTACATTTGGTGAAACTGCCTTTGAAAAATTGAGATCACCATTTGCATTGTCGTTGAAGGACAAGGAGGAGTTCGGGATGCATTCATTTAGCTATTGAATTGTGATTGAAGTAGAAGCTGTCTGCACTGTCTGCACTGAGGCATGCAACCTTAAGGAAGTTGATGAATACTGCCCTGGAAATGGCTGCATCTGCACTATTTGAGAGCTAACGGTGCATTACTTGGAACTTTTTAAGAGAATTCTCACGGTAATTAACCCTGAACATCATTTTCTTTCCCTGTGCATGCGTCAGTCCTGTAAGGTCAGGCTGGCCGTTAACCAAAGTAGGCCTTTCAATTTCTGAAGCCTATTCTGTATCTAATTAAATATGTATGTCAAGTCTTCTTTGGCTCTGCAGCTCCTAACATTTTTTCCTTTGTTCTCCTCCTGCACAACTACCTTAAACGTTCACCATCACCAAACTTTTCTTCTTGGAACCTCAGACTACCTTTAATCGGACTTTACGGGACTTTGTCTTGCATTAAACATTATTCATTTCATCCTGTATCTGTGGAAGGCTTGATTGGAAACATGTATAGTATTTCCATTGACTGGATGGCACGCAACAAAAAAAGCTTGTCACTGTACCTGGATACATGGGGCAATAAGCTGAACTAAACTAACTAGACTAAACAAAACTATTTCCATTATAATAGGTTGAAAATAACCATTCTTTAGACCTGCTGCGAACCATGATAACTAGAGCATGAGAAGTACATACTTCCTGCAACAGCATGACCACCAAATCCCTTCCACTCCTGCTCCTGCCTCCAAACACCTCGCCGACTCCCCATTCCCCACTCCCACTGCGGCTAGCATGACCTCTTGGCAGAGAAATAGTGAAACAACAACATTGGGTCAATGAGAGAAAAATAATCTGGGATAGTACTGTTCAGCCTCCTCAGGCAGAGGACTGCGAAGAATGAGTAGGCAACAGAGAGTACCTCAGATTTTGGATATAGACGGCTGATGCCAGAGAAGAGGCAGGCCAATTGTCCTGAGGTGCAGTCTTTTCCCATTCTCGGCTGCATTGCCTGGAATAACCATGAATCAAAATCACCACCTCTTCTTTCCCACTTTGGATGCAGGCAATGACCCAATTGGCACACTCCCCCCATTCGTGGTTCACCACGATCAAAGTTCATCTCAGCAAAGCAACTCCAGCAGTCATTGCTTTGGAACATAATCAACCCAGGCCACTTGCAAGGTGCAGAAGCAGAGCGTTGAACTGGATTGCACTCCAGGACAACAGTGATTTAAAAGGGCATATGATGTTACTATAATTGTCAGCTATTTTTCAAATGACCAATTCCTCCCCCTCACACCACCCTCATCTCATCCCGTCTGCATATCCTTTTATTCCTTTCCTCAGCACATTGACCTCTACAGATGTCTCCTGATTTGGAAAGCATAGTATAACAACATAAACTGAAATTATTGAAGATAAAAAGCAGAACTGAAAAGGGTATTTCGGTCAAACCCTTTAGTCAAAATGGATAAGACATGGATTTAGTACCTGAATTATTTAGCTGTCATCTCTCTCTTCAGATGCCAAAGCTGCTCTTTGCACCATGTTCCATTTTCACTTTTCCAGCTTTTGTCAGTACTTTTTAGTTAAGACCTTGTGTTATCTCCATGGGTCCGATAATCCTATACTTTTCTTAGAATGCCAACATTTTTAACAGCATGGAATCCTATTCTGCAATTGACAAGAAGGATACGGGTTTAGAAATTCAGTCGCCCGGCACATGTTTATGTTGTGCTGTCCAGTTTGTATTGAGTGTAAAATTGATTGTGAATTGCAAGTGTGAGCTGAGAACTCTGAGAGATCTGTGAACAGCTGCCCCCATGTCCGTGACATGCCCGTGTACATAATGTGCAAATGTGGTGTTAATCTGCAAGCAACATCCAAACAACGATCCCCGAAGTCTAATTACAGGCATGGAATTAACATTTGGTGCAGACCGCGCACTGAAAAGTAGCTCTTTGCACTCAGTGACAAGCTCTGCTAAGATGATTATTAATCAGTTGAAACTTTATTGGAGAGTCACAGGGGTGAAAGGGTAACACGGGAACATGGAGTAAAGGCTACTATTCAATTAGCTGCGATCTTCTCAAATCATACGGCATAGAAACAGGCTTTATCAACCCACTGCGTCAATGCCTATTTGCGCTAATCCCACTTGCCTACATTAGACACATCTCCCTCTTATTTCCTAATTAAATACCTGTCCATATACCTTTTAAATGCTGTCATAGTTTCTATCTCTACAACCTCTTCTGGCAGATAGTTCCAGATAATTACCACTCTTTATGTGTAAAAACTGCCCCTTGGATCGATTTTCAATTTCCCTCCTCCCTTAAATCTGTACCCTCTAGTTCTAGACACCCCTGCCCTGGGGGGGGAAAACCCACTCTATCTCTCCAATCTATGTCCTTCATACTTTTAATAACCCTAGAAGGTCACCCCTCAGCGATAATAAACCCAGCCTATCCAATCTCTCCTTTATACTCCACCCTCCATTCAAGGCAACCTCCTGGTGAATCTTATTGCAATCATATCCTTCCTGTAAGTGTGTTGACCAGAACTATACATAATCTTCCAAGTATGGTCCAACCTATGCTTTGTTGAGCTGCAATAGGACAATCCAGCTTCTTCAGTCTGAAGAAGAGTCTCGACCCGAAACGTCACCCATTCCTTCTCTCCAGAGATGCTGTCTGACCCGCTGAGTTACTCCAGCATTTTGTGATTCCCTGTGCAACTCCACTGGTGACGGAACTCCAGCCTGAATATTGTCCTTCCACCATAACCCTCTGTCTTCTATCAGTAAATCGGTTTGACTTTCCCTTTCCTTTTCCCCTGACTCTCAATCTGAAAAAGAGTCTCGATCCAAAACATCACCTGTTCCTTTTCTCCAGAGATGCTGAGTTACTCCAGCTTTTTGTGTCTAAACCGGTTCTGAATCTGTACAATTTAGTCACTGCTGATCCCATGCATCTTAACCTTCTGGATCTACCTATCATGGGTGACTTTACCAAATGCCTCACTAAAATCCACGGAGACATCTGCCACCCGACCCTCATTGACCACCTTCATCACCTCCTCAAGAAACTCAATGCGGTTAGCAAGACATGATCTGCCATGTACAAAGCCATGTTGAGTGTCCCTCATTAACCCATTCTCATCCAAATGGAAACAAATCCTTCCCGAACAATCCTTTCCAATAATTTCCCCACCACCGGCATGAGGCTCACCGGCCTGGATTCTCGCTACCTTCTTAAAAATGGAACAAAATTAGCGACTCTCCACTCCTCTGAGAACTTGCCTGAGGCGAGGGAAGAGACTTTGTGATGGCTCCCATAATTTCCCCTCTGGCCTCTCTCAATAACCTGAGATAGATCACATCACATCCTGGGGATTTATCCACCTTAGTTTTCATCGAGAGCCCCAACATTTCCTCCTTCTTAGAATCTCAAAATGCGATCATTGATTAGTGTTCTCCACAAAATGTGTAGGAAGCAGATGTGTAGCAGATGCTGGTTTAAACTGAAGATGGACACAAAAGCTGGAGTCACTCAGCGAGACTGGCAGCATCAATGGAGAGAAGGAATGGGTGACATTTTGGGTCGAGACCATTCTTCAGACTCCAGATGCTGCCTGTCCCGCTGAGTTACTCCAGCTTTTATGTCTACCTTTAGTATTCTCCACATTTCTCCACTCCATATTCTTCTCCTTGGTGACAAAAGATGCAAGGTACTCATTTTGTATCTTACCTACACCCTCTGACTACGAGCATAAATTCCCTTCTTTAATCTTGAGTTGTCCAACCTACTCCCTGGTTATCTACTTGTTTTTAAAGTACATGTAAAATGCCTTGAGATTTCTTTAATCCAACTCCCCAAAGCCATTTTGTGGCCCATATTGCCCCTTCTAATTGCCCACTTGAGTTCTTTCTTTCTTGCTTTAAAGACCCTGTCTGATTTCATCGACTTAAATCTTGCATGGAATGGGTAGGCTCCAGGCTCAGAGAAATAGTGTGTCAGGTTAGAGTTGGACCCCTCCATGTTCCCATGTCTCACACAAGCTATTGAGCTGGTTTTAGATTGCACTGACAACCACACGTGCATGCCTATCCGCTTCCACCTGCAGATGTTTCAAAGCAGTCCTCGTCTGTGTTCTCTAACATAGGTGTAGTCCCTCTCTGGTCATTAAATACATTGGCTACCCTTTCCCCCTTTCCCCCTGCAAGCAGGTTGCAATGCATGCTTGGGGAGTCAGCATATGCAGAATATCACAATGCTGCCCTCTACTTGAGAGTCTGAGCTGGCAATCAGATATTGCACTCTATTCCTCCTTTGCATCTGGTGCGTCTCGGGAAGATCAGTGGATGGGCACAAGGCAAGAGCGTCCCATTTGACGGTTACACATAGATGGAAGTAGGAGATGAAGGGAAGGTAGGATCTGAGAAACTGGAGTGGGTCTGGTCATACCATTATACCCTGATTGATCCTTGACATACCACTGGCTCCATGGCAGCTAATGCCTTCTCCCGTGTATTAACAATATGGGTGTAGTCTGCCCTCCACATGTTTGCTGCTGCAATCTGTAGCTGCAAGCTCCAGTCTCCCACAAGAAGAGAAGAGATTTAGTCCGTGACCTGGAGTGTGTGTGTGATTTTGTAGGTGTATGGTATCAGATGCATGGAAGGACTCTAGGAGGTGTGTGATTGGACTCACAGTGTGCAGACCAGACATGAAAGGTCATTAAATTTCTCATGGCAATGGATCAATGTCCAAGGAGTAATATTCCCTCTGGCCATCTCCTTGCACAGTGCCTCAGGTCTACCTCTGGGGCTTCCTGGATCCCCTCTGCCACTAAGATTTCGAAGCTGTAGTTGGTAAAACAAGATCATCCACAACATCGACTACCCTGATGACTATGGGGGGGACCCCAAGCTGCGTAGTGGCTTCCTGTCCTGGCTGCCTCAATACTCTCCTTCCCATTTAGAGGTGGAGACAGGACTTAAGTGGGCAGGGGTTGTTTTCAGTGGTTATGCTAGACTCATTATATTATCGACACCAGTGGAATAACATGGCAACCTCTAACGGACATCATGCCCTGTGGGCATTGGGACAAATTGGCACATGTCTCCCCAATAATCCCAAATTGAATCTTTGCTTTTATTGACTTGTCAATTGTTAGTCTAGGGGATGTCATTTTTATCGTGACAATTGTGAGGAAGGATATGGATCAGTTCGAAATTTGAGCAGCGAAGTGGCAGATAAAGTTTAATCTGAACAATGTGCAGCTGGGGCATTGAGTATAAACGTTGGGAAGTCATGTTGTGGCTGTATAAAACATTAGGCCACGTTTCCAGTCTTGTGTGCAGTTCTCGTTGCCACACTACAGGAAGGATGTGGAAGCTTTGGAACGAGTGCAGAAGAGGTTCACCAGGATACTGCCAGGTCTGGAGGGTATTAGCTATAAGAAGAAATTGGTCAAACTTGGATTGTTTTTGCTGGAGTGCCAGAGGCTGAAGGGTGACCTGATGGAAGGATATAAAATTATGGGAGGCATAAAGAGGGTAGATAATCAGAGTCTTTATCTCAGGATGGGAAAGTCAAATACTAGAGGGCATAGGTTAAGGTGGGAGGGGGGAATTTTAAAAGAGATTTGTATTTAAGGCAGAGGGTGGTCGGTGCCTGGAAAGTGCTACCAGGGGAGGTCACGATGCAGGCACGATTAACAATATTTAAGGGGCATTTAGGCAGACACGTGAATAGGCAGAGAATAGAGAGTTATCAGATGAGTTTAATTTGGCATCATGGTCAGCCCAGCAATGGTGGGCCGAAGGGCCTATTCATGTGCTATTTCTGTTGTTATGTTCTCAGGTAATCCTTGCCCCCAGAATGAATGTTTGTATTTAAGGAAATCCTAAACATACGTTTACTGCTTCTTTGATATTGTAAAAATACCACATTTGATGACCCTCGAGTTAGACCCAATCTAAGCTCCATCTTTAAGATGATGTACAATCAATCCATGCAGTTTTTAATGAAAACGAATGCTTAATTAGCTACCTTGAATCATTAAGGGGAAGCAAGATTAATATATACGGGGAAAGGAACAATCATTAATAACTCTTATGGGCAATTCAGGGGGAAATGTTTCCATAGATTGTTAAGTACATGGACCTTGACACCACAAGGCTCAGCTGTTGTAGTTGGTGGAGGCTCATTAACTTGGAAAGAGGAATGCATAAGGGATCAGAATGTTATGGGAATAATGTGAAATGATCAGTGGTACTAGGAAGCCTGTGAAGTGCATAAATACCGTCAGAGAATAATTTAGACAAACTGTAAATTCCATATAAGTTACCCATCAAATGTAATTTTACTTAAAAGGGTCTCTTTGAGATATCTCCATGTTATGCACTGTTGACATTTACAGCCTCACAATCTGCTGCAATCATTTATCATCCTCTTGGACGGGAGTATTCAATTAACATTTTGTTTTAATTTTACTCAAAAGATAATGCTGGCAATATTCACCAAGTCAGGCAGCGCCGGTGGAGAGAGAAACAGTTGATGTTTCAGGTGCCAATGAGCTTCACCTATTTTATTTTTTCATCGATTTAGTTCTGTCGAGAACAATGCTTGCAGAACTAAGCAGCCAACGCCTTTTTCAAAATTCCTCTGTTAGGGATTTGTGGAGAAATTTGACTTCTAGAGTACGAGGAGGAAAATCCCAATCCCACCCAATCCAGCAACACAACTATAGCAAACAAGTGTAATTTGATTTAATATATATATATAAGAAAATAACTGCAGATGCTGGTACAAATCGATTTATTCACAAAATGCTGGAGTAACTCAGCAGGTCAGGCAGCATCTCGGGAGAGAAGGAATGGGTGACGTTTCGTGTCGAGACCCTTCCTCAGACTGACCCTTCAGTCTGAGGAAGGGTCTCGACCCGAAACGTCTACCTATTCCTTCTCTCCCGAGATGCTGCCTGACCTGCTGAGTTACTCCAGCATTTTGTGAATAAATCGATTTGATTTAATACATGGATTGGAATAAAAGTACAACATTCTGAACCTGTTTTATATTCATACCTTGTCAATAAGATCAGTAAAAATGCATAAGATACAAATGTGAATGTGTGAATTGTGCAATCATGGAGCTTTCATAAACCTCTATTCTGCCCTTAGAATTTGGAATGATGAAAGAGCATACAATAAAAAGTCAGCGACCTCGATCAGTTCATGAGAGAAAGCTCCCTCAGGAACAAGCTGATGCTGGTAAAATTATGTCACGTACTGGTAATTAATTCAATAGTCTCTACCTGTCTTCATTTGATCAACTTAACAAACCCACTGCATGTTTCCATAAATCTTTTATTTTCTTGTAATTGTGCAGCTGATGTTTCTTGCATATTAACTGTATTCTTTATGGTCAGTCACCTCAAAGTGTCCAGAAGTACCTTCAAGTCGGTAGCTATTTTGAAGGAATTAATAATTGGCAATGACATTTTGGAAGAATAGAAATAGTCCTAAAAACATGTTGCATGGAAACATTAAAATTATTCTTATTATTTACATGGGTTTACACTAGTTTTGAACATATAATAAATACTCCAAACTGATGCATGAACTGAGTTTGTTGAAATTTGAAACGAGTGTTTGTGTGTGAGTGCTTATTCTCCTTATGTGCATTTGCTTAGAGTTCCTCGTGGGAGTCACAGTATGGGGAAATTTTTACCTCGCCCGAGTGTCAGAAAATACACGGGATCAAGTGCAACACTGGTTTTACATACACATGATTTTACTTACGTTGTAAAGCCAACTTATCCCATGGATTTCCTGCTCGGGATTTGGTTAATGTTAACCCCAGGATCTTTGTAGCCATTCATGTTATCACTTTGTGTTTACTGTTAGAGAACTAGAATGTGCATGCTACCATAGCTTCAATAGGACTTGTGATGTAGAATAATGTTTACATTAAGATTTCAAGGCAAAATTAACGCCTGCTTCAATTCAAGCAATTGTAATTAACATACTCATCATTTTAAAAGCTTGACAAACTCTCATATTTTTCACCTCTGATGAATATATACATCTGTTCAAATTTGCTAACATTTCATCTATTTCCTCTTATTAAGTATTGTTTGGAGGTACAACTGCTATCGTTCCTTGACTGAGGAAATGGGCAGCTTGCCAAACTCTCACTTGCAGCAGGCTGTTCATTCTGATATTCTTCGACTGTACAAAGGTTTATTTCAGTTTATTTTCTCTTGGTTTTGTGACATGGAAGTTTATTACTTTGGAAGAGAGTGCATTCAGATTTTCGCAAGCTCAAGTACATTGAAATATTTACGTCCAAATTTTGGAGATGGTTAGTTATTTCAAGACTAGCATTCAGCGGCTTTAATGGTGGGCGATGCCCACCTTTCCCATTTCATTCAGGCTTCCCAGGAGTCTGCCGCTTGACAAGCGCTTTTAATTTGCAATAAATGCTTCCAAACAAGTTGTCAGGCCATTGGAGTTCAGAGCGAAGAGAAAAGGTTGGGTTGGTAGATAAAGAACAGACGAGGGGATTGACAAAGTGAGCTGACTAGAATGAGGGTGCACCCTTCCTGCCAGCCAGCCAAGGAGTGACACACATAACTGTGCTGAAGAAGCTTTCAGTTCAGTTTGGCCAACATCTGACCTGACAAAAGTCAGATTATGGTATGTAGCTCCTCCAAAGTGCTGAGTCTCAGGATATTCAAATGCAAATTAGTATTTTCATTTATCTTTACTTTTGCATGCTTCCTGCCTTTAAACTTTCATGTCATCATGTTTGTGCTTCTAAATTTGTTGGCACCGGCCCAGAATCAGTGGACAGTTTTGCTGCAAAGTGCGCTAGTTCAGTATTGGTGTATAACTGCACTTAGTGTTATGTAATTTTTGTTTTCATCCAAGGAATCGGATCAACAGAACCATCCATACATATAAAAACTATGTCAAATTGCTGCTGCACTCTTCCAATCTGTCTCAGCATCAAACTATCATTTAAAGAAAATGAAAAGCAAAAAGTATGCAGATGCTAAAATCTGAAATGAAAACAGAAGATACCTAAGATGCTCAGAAAGTCAGGCAGCATCTGATGGGAGAAAAACAGGGTTAATGATATACGTTGATGGCAGATTAAAGCTCATTTACTTCAAATGGAACCATGTTTTTCTCTCGACACAAATTTTGCCTGATCAGCGTCTAAAGCTTTTCACTTTCACTTTAAACTAGTTTAGTTTAGAGATACAGCGTGGAAACAGGCCTTCAGCCCACCGAGTCTGCGCCGACCAGTGATCCCTGCACAATAACACTACCCTGCACACACTGAGGACAATTTACACTTATACCAAGCCAATTTACCTACAAAGCTGTGCATCTTTGGAGGAGACCGAAGATCTCAGAGAAAACCCACGCGGTGGCGGTGAGAACGTACAAACTCCATACAGACAGCACCAGTGGTCAGGGTTGAACCCGGGTCTTATGCTCTCAAGAGCTGGACGGCAGCAACTCTACTGCTGTGACACCTGTTGTACTTCGTGGTCCGGTACCTGTTGTACCTTTAGTGACTCTGGAAGGACCACAAGTACACGTGTATAAAAGGTTACATTGCTGGAGCTCAACTCCAGGCTGTTTATTCCGTGGCCACCTGCATCCAGAATGACCGCCTAATCACACCCATCACTTATATACACAGCCATACAAAGTAGTTCTTGGATACACAAAGTAGTCCCAGCAATATCACAACATCCCCCTTGTCTTATATATTACAACATCCCCCTTGTCTTATATAAAATTGTTTTCTTTACCATTCGAGGGCTAAAATATATTTAACAAACAAACCAAAACACCATTGCTATTTGCAAACAAAACCAATAGCACAACTAAACACAATTAAACACAATTGCTTTTTTCGCCATCATGGTGGTCACTCCCCTGCAGAATTTCACTCATCGCCGGGTGGTCACTCATCGCCGGGTGGTCACTCATCTCCGGGTGGTCACTCACTCCGTGTGGTCACTCCACAGATATATACATTTATACAAAAGCATCAAATATAATACATTAAGCTTTCACTACACATATCACTACACAGGTCATTAAACACAAAATATTCATTTTGTTCCATATCTTCCCCTCAAGAAGATGTGCTGTGTAGATCAAACGTAGTGTAGGCTCTAGATGCTCCACCACCATGATTTGCCTGCCACTGCTGGCCTCCCACTGCTGGGCTGGCACTGCTGGGCTCCCACTGCTGGGTTGGCACTGTTGGGCTGGCACTGCTGGGCTCCCACTGCTGGGCTGGCACTGCTGGGCTGGCACTGCTGGACTCCCACAGCTGGGCTGGCACTGCTGGGCTCCCACTGCTGGGTTGGCATTGCTGGGCTCACACTGCTGGGTTGGCACTGCTGGGCTCCCACTGCTGGGTTGGCACTGCTGGGCTCTCACTGCTGGGCTGGCACTGCTGGGCTCCCACTGCTGGGCTGGCACTGCTGTAATCGCGGTGCGCTGGCCCCGCCCACAAGTGCTCCCCGGTAGCTGCCGTTCAACTTTTCGAACGCGCTGCCGCTGGCCCCGCCCACAGGTGCTCCCCGGCTCCGCCCACAGGTGCTCCCGGCAGCTGCCGCTCAAATTCGAACGCGCTGCCGCTGCCTCGGGCCCAGGGCCGTCCCGACTCTACGGTCGACGCGCCTGGACAAGTACGCAGTGCCTCGGCCTTACCGGCCGCTGCACCTCCGCGGGTGGTCGGTCCCTCCGGTCGCCGCACACCTCCATAGGTGTCAGCCTCCCCCGGGGCTCTCCCGGTTGCCGCACACCTCCGTGGGTGTCGGTCTCTTCCAGGGCTCTCCCGGTCGCCGCACACCTCCGTGGGTGTCAGCCTCCCCCGGTCGTCGCACACCTCCGTGGGTGTCGGTCTTACTGGTCGCCGCACACCTCCGTGGGTGTCGGTCTTCCCCGGTCACCGCACACCTCCGTGTGTGTCGGGTCTCCCGGTCTTTCCGGTCACCGCACACCTCCGTGGGTGTCGGGTCTCCCGGTCGCCACACACCTCCGTGAGTGTCGGTCTCCTCCGGGGCTCTCCCGGTCGCCGCACACCTCCATGGGTGTCGGTCTTCCCCGGTCACTGCACATCTCCGTGTGTGTCGGGTCTCCCGGTCTCCTCCGGTTGCCGCACACCTCCATGGGTGTCGGTCTTCCCCGGTCACCGCACACCTCCGTGGGTGTCGGGTCTCCCGGTCGCCGCACACCTCCGTGGGTGTCGGTCTTCCCCGGTCACCGCACACCTCCGTGGGTGTCGGGTCTCCCGGTCGCCTCCGGTCTCTCCCCCGCGAAGCAGTCGCAGGCTCCCAATCTCGGGCCTGCACAGCTGCTGGGGCGCGATGTGGGCCTTCACACACCGCCCTCAGCAGCTTGCAGCGTCACATCGGCAGCTCGCCGCTGACTACTGCGCAGGTAAGTATACCTATATATATTGGCCCCTTACCGAGCGGTAAACTTTTTTCGTTCTTCAGGGCTCTATCTTTTCTTCCTGTTAACCTTTGTGCTGGGTTCCTGTTTGTTAACCTTCTTTTTTGTTTGTTTTTACGCACTTGTTAACTTTTTTTCTTGCGTTTTTTCTTGTTTTCCTTTTCTAGGCGAAACACCCAAACCGCTGCCACCATGTTGTACTTCGTGGTCCGGTACCTGTTGTACCTTTAGTGACTCTGGAAGGACCACAAGTACACGTGTATAAAAGGTTACATTGCTGGAGCTCAACTCCAGGCTGTTTATTCCGTGGCCACCTGCATCCAGAGTGACCGCCTAATCACACCCATCACTTATATACACAGCCATACAAAGTCGTTCTTGGATACACAAAGTAGTCCCAGCAATATCACAACAACACCGGGCCGCCCATGTGACAATAAACTAAACTCAAACTCATCTCTAACATTTTTTAAAAATGCTGCACTTATATATTTTTTTAATGTTTTAGGTTTGGAATTAATTCACGAAAAGGCATTTTAAATTGAGTGGAAAGTTATATACTGCCATTTCTGTCTGAATTAATGTGTGCTATCTTTTTGTTCTGTTTATTATAATGAAATAACATGAACGTTTAGGGGAAAAAAACCTATTGTAGGCTTAGGTAAAAGAAAATACTCTAATGCGGAGTAATTCAGACGACATTTCATTAAAACGATCTCTAGATGTGTCGGTATTGAAATAAGAGTCAAACTCTCAATTAAACCATACAGTGAGATACAATTCTAAAAATTGCCAGTTTAGTCGATAATAAGAAAGATGAAACATCATTTTTTTTCTGGCAAAATTATAGGTTCCCCGTGTTGACTTCACTTAAGCACAAGCACAAAGTAAATGCATTTGTGTGTCTTACTCACCACACATCAGTTGGAAATCAGTTTCATTTCCTCTTTTCTGATAATTTCCCAAACTATGTCAGCAGGTTACTGGCCATTTTATTATATTACTGTGAGTACACATGAATGCAGGAGCTCGAGACTTTAATTTAACTGGGTTCATAAAATAGCAGCTTGAGATTTTTACAAAGACAGTGAAAGACCCAAGAGTCTTATAAAATGATCTGTTTCGAACAACCAGAGAGAGAGAGAGAGACAGACAGGACATTGGACACGTTTAGATTTCTAATGGTAGATTTCAGCAATAATTTATGTTCATTAAAAAAAACGACTCCAATTTGTTCAACTTCTTGCTGTTTGGTAGCACAACAGTATAATTTTGAAGATAAGCTATTCCTCTTTTTTCTTCCTTCTCCACCCATACCCATCCCTCTCCTCCACTCCGACAATGACATATATCAGAAACAGTATTGGTTCTTTGCTTCCACTTTTCTTAATGAAATTAATTGTTTTGCGGCTTTTGTTTGAATGCTTAAAAAAATCCTTTGTCTTCTGCCTATTAAACACCTAAGAATAAAAGCATAAGCAAATAGAGGAAGGAGTCGGCCTCTTGATCTGTCTCCTTTCATTCAGTATGATCATGGCTTATCTGCTCCAGGTCTCATCTCCATTGTGCTGGCTCCCCAGAGCAAAATATGATCAGCCGCCTCCTTAAATAATTCCAATAATCTAGACTCCACAATACCCCCAGAAAGAAAATTTCAGAAACCCATCACCCTCTGCAGAAAAAGGTACAACAAGGTCAGTTTTAAAAGGCTGCTCCCTTATTTTGTAACTCTGTCTCCTTATTCGAGATTCTTCCACAAGCAGAAACATATTGACATCTGTCCTGTTGTTGCCCCTCCAGATCTTATATGTTTCCATCAGATTACCCTTATTTTTCTAACTCCAAAGTGCTGAGAGAGCTGCTGCCTCAGAGATCTGGGATTAACCCTGACCTCAGGGGGCTGTCTGTGTGGAGTCTGCACGTTCTGCCTGTGAATGCGTGAGTTTCTTAGGGTGCCCGGTTCCCTCCCAAGGACATGCGCATTTGTAGGTTAATTGGGAGTCTGTAAATTGATCCTGTTGTCTCGGGAGTTGATGCAAAAGTGGGATAACATAGAACTTATGTGAATGGGTGATCGATGGTCGAGGTGACGTTGGTGGGCCGAAGGGCCTGTTTTCATGCTGTATCGCAAAACTAAACTAATGAACATCTGAATTCTTTACAGGAAGTCCCCAGTTTACGACAGGGTTCTGTTCCTAAAACCTGTTCATCACCCAAACAGTCTATAAGTTGGAAACAAACAAAAGTAGTGTATCGGAGAGGATCACAGAAACAGTTGTCATGGGAGAGCTTGCGGGCATGGAGCGAGCAGGCACCAGCTGGTCTCAAAGTCTCAGTGAGTGGGCGGCAGGCAGAGTCTGCTCAGTGCTCCCACCTCTGCTCAGCTCAATCCTGCCCCACGTGTGATGAGAAAGCCACGGAAATGACAAATGCCCTGTTTACACCCAGCAGAAAATAGATGCAGCCATGCAGTAGCCAGCAAATCCATCTCCATCCATCCCACCAGTCACTCAAACACTGTGTCCAGAAGACAGGCACTCATAACTTCGGGAGGACCTAGGTGGGATCTGTAGATGCTCGTGGTCGTGGGACAGGCCTTTCATTCCAATAAGTTGCAGGTGAATCTCTTTTGGTCTGCCTCCAATCCCTTTCTTAAGTAAGAGGACTAAAACTGTGCTCAGTACTCTAGTTGTGGCCTCACCATCGCCTATACTATTGTAACAATACTTCCCTATTTCTAAACTCCAATCCTCTTGCAGTGAAGGTCAATATGCCATTTGTCTTCCTAACCACTTATAACACCTGACTGCTAACATTTTGCAATCCATACACAACACCCAGATCTATCACCCAGATTCACAGATTTACGATCTTTCAGCCATTTAGATAATAATCCAACTTTAGATTCTGCTTATCAAAGTGCATGACTCACACTTGGCATTAACCAAGCTTTTGCTTTCTCACACAACCTGTCGATATCCTCTCGCAGTGTCCAAATGTTCTCCCTCCCACCTTTCTTCATATTGTTGGCAACCTCACAGTCTGTTCACTCCTCTGGGTCATTAATTTAAATCGTAAATAATGGAAGGTCAAAGATTGATCCTTAAGCTGCTCCACTGGTCACATCCTCCCAGCCCACTGAAAATCCAATTGTTTTCACTCTCCGCCTTCTTTGCATTAACCAAGTGTGCTCAATTATCCTTTAACTGAGAACTTTTTGAGCAGATCTAATAAATTGAAACTAAAGATCTTCAAGTTGAAATAAAAATTCAAAATGCTGGATCTGACACAGTATCTTGAAGAGAGAAGGCTAATGGCAATAGCGGTTCCAGGTAGAACAGGCAGCACCCACCCCATTTGGAAGCAAGGGTTTTGCGGACTTTTGCACATGTATAGTCAAATGCAGAAACCCCTAACATTGCACTTGACACTCTGCAGAGGTCCATAACAGCAGTAGTCCCTAACTTATTCTGCAATGGTTGGCGTACATTGCAATCTGCTCTGCTGCTGGACCCACTGTGGAGACCAGTGGGTAGACAGTTGCTTTCTGAAAATTCCCCAACGTTCGTGCAATGAATTTGTTTTCAGATCCAGTATCGGGCTAAATCTGACGCAGGATTCACTGCTCCATATATTGTGATGTAGATTGTAGGGGTGTGGAGAAAAAAATTATCCATCTGCCAAATTACTGTTCTTTTTAATTATTTGTGTTTGTTTGATATTTGGAATTATTTTTAAATGTTTTCGTTAATTTTTGTTTCAATATCACAGACACTCAGGTACATTGAATAGCTTTGACAGCCTGCAAAGCTTGAATGCTGTCAAAGTCTTTAGGGGCAGGGTTTCCCCAGTGGCCCATCTGAGGCCCATTCACCACTAAGGGACATATCACTGAAATCAAGTTGCTTCAGGCTAGCAAGATAGACCCTCCACATTTGGACCAGGTACCTTTGACTATCTGGTGACGCAGGCATCGATCGTGGGTACAAGTCTCTCTTTATGATAACTGCCTTGTTTTGCATGCCCAGCATGTGGTTAATTTGACCGGATGTTGGCCAATTAGCCCATCGATTGGATCAGTGACTTATTCCCATCTACCTATATTTTCCTAATTTCCTTAATATGGTTAACAAATAAATTTCAGATTTCAAATCAACGTTCCAAATTAATTCCATCCTTTGCATGCATAAAATCTTTCCTAACCGAATCATGATCAGACTTGAAACTAATTTTGAGGCCTACACTCCAATAACAACACAAGTAGTGTTTCTCTATCCACTCTATTATTTCACCATGATAGGTAGATAGAGAGATACAGCACGGAAACAGACCCTTTTGGCCCACTGTGTCCATGCTGAACATCAACCACCCACTTACACTAATCCAACACTAATCTAATCCAACTATATCCTCCCCATGTTGTTATCAACTCCCCCAAGATTCTACCACTCACACAAAGGGTGACTTACAGTGCCCAATGAACCTACCAAACCACATATTGTTTGGGATGTGGGTGCAAATAGGAGAACCCAGAGGAAATCCATAAGGTCACAAGGAGAATGTGCAAACTCCAGACCGACAGCACCCGATGAACAGTGCACAGCGATAGAGTTGCTGCCTTACAGCGCCAAAGACCAGGGTTCAATTCTGACTACGGATGCAGTCTGCATAAACGGAGTTTCTACATTCTTCCTGTGACCACATGGGCTTCCTCTGGGTGCTCTGGTTTCCTCCCACACTCCAAAGACAGACAGGTTAGTAGGTTAATTGTCTTGTGTAAATTATGAATTGCCCCTATTGTGTATGATAGAGCTGATGTAAGGAGTGATCGCTAATCAGCGCAGAATCAGTGGGCCAAGGGCCTGGTCCTGCACTGTATCTCTAAAGTCTAAAGGCTAAACTGCACCACTGTGCACAATCATTTCACTTTTAAAGCTTCTAAATACCATAGCACACCACCATAGCATTTGTGAACACTCCTCTCAATGTAACTCGGATTCCATGTATTCTGGTTAACCTATACTGCAGTTCCTGTCAGACCAATATATGGTGTATGGAGCAACTTTCAGGTTGTGAGGTACTGATCTCACCCAAACACCAGCCATTCCATTGTCTGGTTTTGGGCTGTGAAACCATATGGAGGTCGCTGCCAATTACTGATCTTTGCTGCACAATTCACATACAAAAATTACACTTCCCCATTTGAATGATATAATAAAAGGTGTCAGAGATTGGATATGAGAAACAGAAGCCTTGAAAATATGTTATTTCCAGTAAGAAAAGCACGTACTTTTAAAAATTTAGATTCCAGGTATAAAATTATCACATTGATTGGGGGGCATTGTACAGTTATTATTGGGCTCTTGTGTTTTGTTTCATAGTTTTCAAAGATAACCATTGAGCAAAACATAAGACAATTTATAACCTTATAATTAATGTGTCAGTGCAATTGATAAACAAATTAGATTTTAGCATATTCAGTGGGTGCATAATAACCAACAATACGGATTAAGTGTTAGTGAGACTCAATTGTGGTCCCTTGGGATATCATTGTCTTTTATTAACATCTATCTCCTGACCTCTATTAATTTTGCCATGACCACCACAAATGTAAATAGATTTCCATTCTAAAAGACATGGGATTCCAGACCAAGCCCTAGATTATAGCTTGACTGCAAAATACCTTTGCACTAACACGAGGAAAGAGGAAGGTGCAAGCCTGGAGCCCAGACCCTGTCTGATTCAGAAATATAATGTTGGGAGATCCCTCCAGCTCTCCTCTCCACTTCTGTCAGAGTATGCAGCGGGAATTCACAGCACATAGAAAATTAGTTCAATAAGGCAATTGGACAGTCCACTGTGAAGTTACAAGGGCACTTTATAAGCTTACTAGAGAAGTTTGTTTCCATTTCAGAATTGTGGCTGATTCCCACCCAAGCCCCAAGACACACCAAATTTATCTACAGGAGCTAAAAAGCAATCATACCAGCAAAGCCCCATTGATCAGGAGCCACTTATTGCAGGATTCAGACTCGCAGCACGATATAGGCTGAATCTTCCCAGTAATTATCATTCCAATCCAGTTTCTGAGATCAATAGGAAATGTTAACAGCTGTTCCTTTCAATTTCCTCTCGATTATGGTTTCTATTTGTGACACAAGATTGTTAACGGTCTCTGCCTTGTTTATTCTTAGAACTGTTGTATTATTGCAATGGGGCTACTGCTATTCAATAATTGTTCTGTCACTCTTTATATACAGGAGACCCTGTTACAGAAGAATGGACCCAGTGGAGTATGTGTTCAGTAACATGTGGTCAAGGGTCGCAGGTGCGAACCAGAGCTTGTGTATCATCTTACGGGATACTGTGCAGCGTGCCTTTAAGAGAATCAAGGGTTTGCAATAACACTGTCCTCTGTCCAGGTAGTGTTAGCAATGGATGAGTAAAAGTATGGATGTTTAATTCTATGACTAGCTATAGACAAGAAGACCAAAAATCATTTACACATTCGTGCATTTTGCTCCTGCTACCATTTGTTTTTTTATTGTATGTTTAAATGTTTGGACATTTTACCTGCATAAGCTTAAAGCAGTGTGCAAATCAAAAAACCTTTTGAATTGGTGTCACGGTGACTTGCATGATACAATACGACCCACACTCTGTGTGCGGCTAGGTCATATCAATTTTTTTTTCAATTAGGCCTCTCAGCAGATGACACTGCTTAGGCTAAAACGTCAGGTAAATTGGAGTTTGTATTGTCATTATGCTGCCATCAGTTTGTACAGATGCCTGTTCAGCATTATTTATTTATTTACTTCAGCACTTTCCTGTGGAACCTGAACTGTTTACATTGTGATTTCTCTGAAAGTGAGCTGGCACGTAACTAGGACATTGTTGTTTGCTAGAGATTGTCTGAATATTTTTAAATGACTTGCTGTTTTGTTCAAGTTCCTTCGTAAATACTGCAGCCACGTCATCACAGTGGAACTAAGAGCTTTGAGAAAATAAAATGAAAAACATTCACTGCAAGGATAATATATATTTAATGGCAATGGATCCTATGAACTGCCAGAGCATGTTAGCATTTGATTAGGATCCTTAGCACTGGAATAGAATAAATCAAAACTAATTTGCATTCCTACCCAATGCAGGAAAGGTCTGTTATATAACAGCAGACAAATTTAATTCAAGTCCTTTTTCTCCGCCATAAAATACGGCACAGGAATGTACCAGGTATGCAAGCTGACAGACATTCATTGGCATCAGGGTTGGGTTACAATGCACATGATATTGGACAGAAAAGAGGAAGAACTGCCACAGTGTAACTGATCTTGGCAGATTTGGCGGGATAAATGTCCGTCCCAATGTCCTCAAAAGCACAATAGCAGCACAAACCTTGTGCAATTGGCTGTACTCCTGCAGAGGAGGTGCCGCTGGTGAGACACAGCGCTCGTCAACCTCCAGTCCCCAGGATAAAGCCAAACTCCCAGAGTGCCACAGTCTCTGCAGAGATCCTTGTTGCTGTTTGAGGCAACTGAGTGCTTCATGAAGTCCACCTTTAAAGGACACCTCAGAGCTGGACTCACTTCCACTGCTGTGCACAGTCCCAAGGAGAAAACGGCAGAAGTGTTGATAGGGTCTGTGGCCATGATTAAAAACTAATTCTCTGGCGTTTGGCACAGTCCTCCCTTCAGATCACAGTTTATTTCTGCAATAAAAGAGCTGGCTCTCCTTCCAAGGAATGGAATATGGTGAATTAAATTGGAAGATTTGACTGAAAATCTAAGTTCTTCAAACTTAAATGCCTTTATTCGGTTTCTGCCACAAGACTCAGGGAAGTTATTCATTGCTGGGCAATGACTTACCCGATAAATATACTTGAAAACTAACAGCAAGCACAGAGCATTCAAATCAACCCCTCCTCTCCAGCAGCATGGTACTGTTAACTGTGGTTGACGGCCAGAGGCACACGGTAAAGTATAACACGAATGACCATTCAGCGGGGCCAAAGGCCAGAGGGTCCTTGCTTCACCCCCTGCCTATCTCAGGTAGGGCAATGGGGATGCCATGATTGTCATTCACTAGGCTTGAAGAGTAATGCAACGGGAAATGATCCAGTGTTTCAGCTGTCTTCAGTGATCCCTTCTGGAAAAACTGTGGAAAGCTGGATCAGACTCCGATGTGATGCCTGCATTGCCGAATAACCTGCACACAATCAGCCTCCAGGAATACGTCCCTGGAGTGATACTCGGCCCATGATACATCAACACCATCAACAATGGTAAAGCCAGGTCTTCATAGCGAATCAGGAACTCTTGTTTGGAAACCCTTAATGTTTTGTTAATTTTGATATATATGTGGTTCCCACCCAAGCCCCAAGACATCTCAAATATATGTGATTTAATATCTATAATCCTCTGTGATTTTACCTCTCCCATGCTCCCCTCAGGCAATAATCTATTTCCAGTTTACTGAGAGCATTGATTCCCTTGCACTGATTCACATTTTAGCTCCCTGTGAGAATCTGACCTAATGATTCCATATGTCACCCACCACCTTACAGCAAACCTGAAGTATTAATGCACTTGGGATTTTTATCATTCAGCTGTCGCATATCAAATAATGATTAACATTAATAAAGAAACCACAGATAGACACAAAACGCTGGAGTAACTCAGCGGGACAGGCAGCATCTCTGGGCAGAAGGAATGGGTGACATTTTGGGTCGAGACCCTTCTTCAGACTCAGTCATTAACATTCAGACATTGAGTCTGAAGAAGGGTTTCGACCTGAAACGTCACCTATTTATTTTCTCCATAGATGCTGCCTGACCCCTTGAGTTACACCAGCATTTTTTTTCCCTTTCTTCAGTGATTATTTCTAATCGAGGAAAATATCTTCCTTTAATGACTATGCAAATTGATGTCCTGCTGATAAGCAGAAATAATGGAATAATTTTAACTCAATTTTAATCCATAGAAAGTAACTCAGTACTCACTCATCCCATTAGAGTTCCCAATTATGCACCAAGCATTCAAATCTTCTTGCATTAATCATGAGCTTGTGGCTCTGATCTTAATTGCCCCATGGATTGAATTGGGTCCTTTGCAATGTCACTTTCAAGACTTGATCAAGGACTGCCCTTGATTTCCATTTCCACTGATCATGCCCCTTGAAGCCACCATCTGTTGCCCCACGTACATGCTTGAGGCTAGCTGAAGATACCCACCATCTCTCCTACCTTTTCCACTTCGTGAGCTGCCTATCAGAGATCAAGTTTGAGAAATATTATAACTTGACCCCCGCAGTAAAACTAGAGGTTGTTCTCACTCAGTCCCTGGCAGGGATCTCCAGTCCATTTCTACTTATTGCAAACCCTTCCTCATCCGGAGTCAGATGTTTCATCCTGCACTGACGTGATTATTACATCCACCACATCAAATACTTGATTCCAGCTCCAGTCTCCTCCTTAAATGTATTGGATTTACTTCAGATAAACTCACTTTCCTGACCCTTTTTGGTCCCAGCCCCCTCCAAAAGTTCCACGTTTTTCTCTGCCCACTGCATAATACCACCCACACAATTCCACATTCCATCTTCTGCCCTGGCCAACTATTTATGGACTCCATTCCCCAACTTCATTCAAATTACAATTCTCATGGTCAAAAGGCCGTCCATGCCCCTAAACATCTGCCCTTGGACTCTTCCAAACGCCTTGACTCTCTAGATCAGGCCAATGTCCTTCACTTTCCCTCCTAGGTTTCTGCTATCATTTGCCTGCTCTTCGGTACAAGGCCCTTTCTATCAGTGCTGCAGCATTAGTTTTCATATTTTTATTCATACATAGGACATATGCATCACTGGCAAGGCCAGCATTTAATCACACCCTTCATTGCTCTTAATAAATTGGTTGTGAGCGGTAGCATAGCGGTTAAGTTACTGGACCAGCATTCAGAGTCTGGGCTGATGGAGGGAGTTCACATCCCAACATGGTAACTTGGCAATTGAAATACTTTGTTACCTAAATAGAAGAAAATATTAACTTTAGTTGTGATAACCATGAAGCTGCAAAATTGCTGTAAAAAATCCCCTTTGACTCACTGATGTCCTTCAGGGAAAGCTCCTCTCCTCGATCAGTGTTATTGACTCATCGTCCACCCATGCAGTTGACTCTTAATTCACGAGCAATTAAGGAAGAGACATTCTCAAAACCCTCCATGCCATGAGAACAAATAAATAAAAATAACAAAAACATTTGCTATCTGTATGAGAGACATTAAATAAACATCTTGAGTTTAATTTTCATTGAAATTCTCTGAACTCGTTTCTTCTTCATTATCTTCTGGACACAAACACATTTCTGATCTTAATCCTTGGCCTGCCCCCAGAACCCTGTCCCAACCAGTAACATCGCTAAGGATCGACTTTCCCACATGATCTTCCCTCTTTCCTTATGAGAAATTGCTTCATATTCTTGCAATTGCTTGTAAGATCGCCCTATTGAAAAGTTACCTGTAAAGCCTCTGAGGTGGGATTGTCGTCAATCACTAAATGATGCTAATTCAAGCATATATGCACTATCACACCTTTCACTGATGTGACCACTTATAATCTCATGTTACAGAATAAGACATTTTGTATCCCTTATTTGATAATTAATAACTTCTGCAAAGTGTTAATCATTGTGTAAGTAAATAGCTGTATTATATTTTACATTCATTCTTGTGTGTTTTTTGGATAGACAGTAAAAATTACAGATCTTCATAACTAAACTACCCGTGCTACGAATATTGGTTTCCCACTCCCTGGCTGTTCCAGGAGTACATTGGAGTGTATCTACCAAATTGCCCTCCCCACCCCACCCCCACCCTTTTTCATTCCTCCCTGCATCTGGTGGGTGCAGAAGGAGAAATGGTGAGGGACAGCAAAGAGCTGTTATCAGCAGTGTGTGGCACGAGGGAACAGCATCCCACACACACACCGTGCCTGCAGATATCACTAATACTCCCCACCCCCTCCTCCCTGTTCCCACCTAATCCCCTCCCTGCTTCCACTCACACCCTAACAGGTTTTGAGAATCTTAAGATGTTCATCTCATGTTTTCAAGGTTATTCTGATTGTTGTGTCTAATCTCCGTTTTTACAAACTCTTTTGTAGTGCATGGAGTCTGGGATGACTGGTCACCGTGGAGCTTATGCTCATTTACTTGTGGCAGAGGTCAAAGGACAAGGTCTAGGTCATGCAATTCTCCTCAGTATGGCGGGCGTGTATGTGATGGCCCAGAATCACAAACAAAAATATGCAACATCGCCTTGTGCCCAGGTTCGTACAACACAGTCATTAAATAGCTTGTCAATTCTTTGTAATGCCATTGGCACTGTCCATTCATCCCTCAGCCCCACGCAGCGTTTCAGTCAGGTCATAGTTGATCCATATCTTCATCCCACGCTAATGCCTTTGTTTCATTACCTTCAATACCCTTGCCCAACTATAATTCATCCATTCTGAAATGTTCGGTTGAAATCCAAACCATTTACTGCTTTTCGGGTGAGAGGATTTCTGATTCATGAACAGCTTTGGTCAAATTTTAAAGTAATGCTTCCTTGCTTCTTGTAACAATCATTTTCCTGAAGTTATTGAAAGGATTTATGAAAGTCGTGGTAAAAGACCCGTAATTCATTGCCCTGTAAAGCCTGGTGAGGAAAAGCTTTTGCCTCGTTCCTCAGAAGTGGGCGGGGTGATAAACGGTGGAGACTGGCCACTGTTTGAGAGTTGTCATTAAATAAAGCAGCTGTGAAATTAAGTGTTGTGAAGATGCCTCGAAGGACAATTTTGAAAGTCACCATCAGTAATAATGCAACTTGCCATCATTCAGTTAAACATCACATCCTGCGACATTGTGAGCAGTTTTGGGCCCCATATCCGAGGAAGGATGCACTGGCATTGAAGAGGGTCCAGAGGAGGTTTACGAGAATGATCCCAGGGTTGATTTGGCTAACATCTAATGAGCATTTTTATGGCACTGGGCCTGTACCCGCTGGAGTTTAGAAGGATGAGGTGGGATCTCATTGAAGCTTACCGAATAGTGAAAGGCCTGGATTGAGTGGATATGGAGAGGATGTTTCCACTAGTGGGAGAATCGAGGATGAGAGGACACAGCCTCAGAATAAAAGGACGTGCCTTTAGAAAGGAGATGAGAAGGAATTTCTTTAGTCAGAGGGTGGTGAATCTGTGGAATTCATTGCCACAGACAGCTGTAGAGACCAAGTCATTCGATATTTTTAAGGCAGAGATTGACTGAAATTTGATTAATAAGGAAGTCAAGGGTTATGGGGAGAAGGCAGGATGGGAGAAGACATGATGGGACAGCACCCTTTCTGTGCTGCACTTTTCTATGAATCTACGATTCTAAATGTCCATGCTAATGTCCATGTTAATTATGTAGATGTCAAGGTCAGGCTTGCATGCACTTAGCATCTCTAGTTGCCAGAGGAAGAGGTTCACAAACTGCAGGTCGTGGTTTAATGCAATTCATCGGCTTGCAAGTTCATTTTTTGGGCAATTAAAAATAAATATGGATTTTTATGTGGTGTTCTACATGGACCTTTCAGAGTGTCTCAGAGCACTTTATATTGATCAAAGTACTTTTGAAGTATCACCAACATTGTAATGGAAGGAATATAGCAGCCAATTTATAAATGTATAGCTCCCTCAAACATTGGCGCGATAAGGATCATATAGTTTGATTTTTCAAAAATATTGATTGAGGGATAGGGATAGTGCCTTTGTTTTTCCATAAAGTAATACCATGTAATCATCTACATGCACCTGAGTTGAACAAGAACTACTCGGAGATAAGACATAGAACCTGAGCCAAGTGTAAAGAACATTTTTATGGGACTTGAGTTATGAAAGGACTGGACTGTTAAAAGCCGCCATCTTCCCACCTCTAAATGGCATTATTGAGCTGGTTCCAACTTTTTAAGCCATAATAATTGCATGTGAACTGTCCATTGAATGGGCATCCACTTATTTTTAAATTGTGACTCTCTTGTTCCAAATTCTTCCACAAAAGGAACCATCCTCTCTATGTCCACCCTGCCAAGGCCCCTCAACATTTTACATATTTTGATCAAACTACCTCTCACTCTTCCAGATATGTACCTTTGCCAAATTCCAATGAACTGATAATTCTTTACATGGACTAACCTTAAGCCATGACATTGCATCTTTGATCTTTGAAGGGCCAATGAGGTCTAAAAGGAAAGCTTCAGCTAAAAATGACGATTATTGGGATATTGGTATTTCCCTTACGTGTGGAGTCACTTCATCAGAACATGGGGTTAGTTTTCATAGCCATTCATAAATTAATTGCATCAGTTGTATTTTATGGCCAACTAGTAACTATTTTGATGGACATTTTTTTCATATTCTCTGTCCATTTCCCTCGACGGATGCTGCCTGACCAGCTGAGTTACTCCAGTTTTTTCATTTAAGATTCCAGTATTTGCAGATTCTTGTGTCTCCAAGTGAACCGATTTATTGAGTTTCACAGTTTGCTGTGTTGCTATGAGGGTTGAATTTCAAAGGGCAGGTGAGGTTTCAATGGCTGCTTCGACTGATTATCCACTGCATCTTTAGCACAAGAGGGGTAGAAACCTTAAGTATGACATTCGAGGCCTCGTCTCTACCTTAAATAGGCAACCCTTTATTTTTAAATAGTAACCTCTAGATCGACATTCTCCAATAAGAGAAAACATCCCCTCGGTCAAGACCACTCAGGATTTTATATATTTCAATGGTCTCTCACTTTGCTAAACTCCAGGGCCCGGCTAGTTCCATTTTTCTTTCTAAGACCTCCCGTACATACCAGATATTAGTCTAGTCAACTATCTTAGTTTAGTTAAGAGATACAGAGTGGAAACAGGCCCTTAGACCCACCGAGCCCGTGCCGACCAACAATCACCCGTACACTAGTTCTATCCTACATATTAGGGACCATCTCGGAATTGTTTCCATTTCATTAACATCCTTCCTTAAATAGGAACACAGTGCACACAGTAATCCAGATGTTGTCACACCAATGCCCGATATAACTGAAGAATAACCTTCCTAACTAAGTATGAGCACCCATGACTGCATTGCACACAAGACGAACTCTACATCGCAAACACCTTCGTCCAGGGTAAGCATTGCCACAAAGTATCATGGCATCACCCCCGCTCCGGTTACTGGCACCAACTTGAGTTACTCATCAACAGAAGACAAGATCTGCCTTGTGTCGTCCACACTCGTGCTTATCACAGCGCAGACTGCGACACAGACCACTCACTTATCAAGAGCAAGGTGAAGGTGCTCCCACGCAAGCTACATGCATCAAAGAAGAAAGGCCAACCCCGCCCGCATCAACATCTCCCACAATGTGGATGAACATCAGCATTTCTCAAAACTACCAACTCAAACACTCCCAACCCTGGACGCTCAAGGAAACGCAAACAAGGCATGGAAATCTTTGAAAACGGTCATTTACAATGCAGCTTCACTTGCCTACGGAAAGATAAAGAGCAAGAATACAGACTGGTTTGAGGCTTACTCTGATGAAATGTTGCCGATCATCGAAGCTAAGAGCTCTGCGCACATTGCACATGAAGCATAACCAAACCTCAGCACGCAAGCAGACCTAAGGCTTGCAAAAGATCCACGCAGCGAGCAGCAAGGCACTATGCAAACAGATACTGGAATGAATTGTGCGAAGAAATCCAAGCTGCAAGCAACTGTGGAAACCTTTGTGCCATGTACAATGGCATAAACCGAGCAATAGGCCCATCCGTTTGCAAGACTGTTCCTTTGAAGTCTGCAGACGGCACCACCATCACTGACAAAACATCGCTGGGTCGAACACTACTCTCAGCTGTACTCATGCGAGGACGACATCTCCACTGCAGCTCTTGATGATCTCCCTCAGATGCCAGTGATGAGTGAACTCGATGATGAACCATCGTTACATGAACTGGATAAAGCCATCAATCGTCTCGCTGCGAGGAAGGCTCCTGGGCAGGGCGGCATATCTGCTGAACTCCTCAAGCACGGAAACCATCAACTCTTGCCATACCTACACTCCCTTCTCCTGCTCTGCTGGAGAGAGGGTGGGGTCCCTCACGACATGCATAACGTCAACCGTCACATTGTGCAAGAACAAGGGAGATCGCAGTGACCGCAATAACTTCCATTTTCGCTGTCTCCACTGCATCTTGGGAGTTTCTTGGCAGGACAAAATCACCAACAAATCTGTCCTCTCTCGAACCAACATGCCGAGCATCCCTGCTATCCTCAGGCAGAAGCGCCTCCGCTGGCTTGGACATGTACACAGGATGGACAATGGGCGTATCCCCAAAGACGTGCTTTATGGGGAGGTTGCCAATGCTCGGAGACCAAGAGGAAGACCAAAGCTCCTCTACAAGGACACAATTAAAAGGATGTGACAAGCTTCAATATTGACGCTGACAACTGGGAAGTGGCTGCTGAGGACCATGGCAGGAGGAGGAAGGACCTGCAGGCGGGCAGGAAACATCACGACAGCATGCGGTTCAAGACCCTGGAGCACAAGCGCCAATGCCGTAATCTGGTCAAAGACAGCTGCCACGGACTCCCCAGAACAACGACCAGAGACGACCTCACCTGTGGAAACTGTGGAAGGATCTGCCTGTCACGGACAGGCTTTGTCAGTCACACAAGGAAATGTAACCACAGATGAAAAATCCCCCTCTCCAAGCAGGATAACGCCAAGCCGCACCATCATCTCCCGCAGATGGACGGATGCCAGAGAGAGAACCTTCCTAACTTATATGACCACCCATGACTGCATTGCCCATTCAGCGAATGAATCTTAGACTCCAAGGCCTTTGAGTATAAGAGGAAGTCCGTTTGCTTTATGCACATGCCAAAACTAGAGCATATTCCCTCTCCCAGTGACTTACTTCATTAATAATTGCATGTTACATATATTTTGTTTCATTCTGCTGCTATTGCTTAATTAATCACACTCTCGTGAAAACATTTCAGGGTATTAGCCAATCTGCTTTTGGGTTGCAAAGTAGGTTCCACCAGCACCCAACACCAAATTTAATTTAGTTTAGTTTAATTAAATTTATTGTCACGTCTACTGAGGTACAGTGACAAGCTTTTGTCGCGTGCTAACCAGTCAGTGGAAAGACTATACATGATTACAATCGAGCCATCCATGGTGTACAAATACAGGATAAAGGGAATGCTTGAGAAGTCAGCCATCTAGGAGAGAGAAAAAATGAAATGCATTAAAAAGGCACTGAAACGTGAACTAAAACGTGATGCTGGACATGAGTAGCAGCGAGGAAAAGGCAAGTACCAGGTTCTAATGACTTCACATGAATGTGAAAAAGCCTCTTTCTCCGGAGGTCCTTCTACAGTTGTACCGGGCCCTGGTGAGACCGCACCTGGAGTACTGTGTGCAGTTTTGGTCTCCAAATTTGAGGAAGGATATTCTTGCTACTGAGGGCGTGCAGCGTAGGTTCACTAGGTTAATTCCCGGAATGGCGGGACTGTCGTATGTTGAAAGGCTGGAGCAATTAGGCTTGTATACACTGGAATTTAGAAGGATGAGGGGGGATCTTATTGAAACATATAAGATAATTAGGGGATTGGACACATTAGAGGCAGGAAACATGTTCCCAATGTTGGGGGAGTCCAGAACAAGGGGCCACAGTTTAAGAATAAGGGGTAGGCCATTTAGAACGGAGATGAGGAAGAACTTTTTCAGTCAGAGAGTGGTGAAGGTGTGGAATTCTCTGCAGTGGAGGCCAGTTCGTTGGATGCTTTCAAGAGAGAGCTGGATAGAGCTCTTAAGGATAGCGGGGTGAGGAGGTATGGGGAGAAGGCAGGAACGGGGTACTGATTGAGAGTGATCAGCCATGATCGCATTGAATGGCGGTGCTGGCTCGAAGGGCTGAATGGCCTACTCCTGCACCTATTGTCTATTGTCTATTGTCTACCCTTGCTTCAATTCAAATCCCTTGCTCTATCCTGCTGCTGGAAACGTAATGATTCCCACTCTTCCCCCAGCATGGGCCTCCCATTTTAGACAATAGACAATAGACAATAGACAATAGGTGCAGGAGTAGGCCATTCAGCCCTTCAAGCCAGCACCGCCATTCAATGCGATCATGGCTGATCACTCTCAATCAGTACCCCGTTCCTGCCTTCTCCCCATACCCCCTCACTCCGCTATCCTTAAGAGCACTATCCAGCTCTCTCTTGAAAGCATCCAATGAACTGGCCTCCACTGCCTTCTGAGGCAGAGAATTCCACACCTTCACCACCCTCTGACTGAAAAAGTTCTTCCCCATCTCCGTTCTAAATGGCCTACCCCTTATTCTCAAACTGTGGCCCCTTGTTCTGGACTCCACCAACATTGGGAACATGTTATCTGCCTCTAATGTGTCCAATCCCCTAATTATCTTATATGTTTCAATAAGATCCCCCCTCATCCTTCTAAATTCCAGTGTATACAAGCCCAATCGCTCCAGCCTTTCAACATACGACAGTCCCGCCATTCCGGGAATTAACCTAGTGAACCTACGCTGCACGCCCTCCATAGCAAGAATATCCTTCCTCAAATTTGGGGACCAAAACTGCACACAGTACTCCAGGTGCGGTCTCACCAGGGCCCGGTACAACTGTAGAAGGACCTCTTTGCTCCTATACTCAACTCCTCTTGTTACGAAGGCCAACATTCCATTGGCTTTCTTCACTGCCTGCTGAACCTGCATGCTTCCTTTCATTGACTGATGCACTAGGACACCCAGATCTCGTTGAACCCCCCCTCCTCCTAACTTGACACCATTCAGATAATAATCTGCCTTTCTATTCTTACTTCCAAAGTGAATAACCTCACACTTATCTACATTAAACTGCATCTGCCATGTATCCGCCCACTCACACAACCTGTCCAAGTCACCCTGCAGCCTTATTGCATCTTCCTCACAATTCACACTACCCCCCAACTTAGTATCATCTGCAAATTTGCTAATGGTACTTTTAATCCCTTCGTCTAAGTCATTAATGTATATCGTAAATAGCTGGGGTCCCAGCACCGAACCTTGCGGTACCCCACTGGTCACTGCCTGCCATTCCGAAAGGGACCCATTTATCCCCACTCTTTGCTTTCTGTCTGTCAACCAATTTTCTATCCATGTCAGTACCCTACCCCCAATACCATGTGCCCTAATTTTGCCCACTAATCTCACCAGGGCCCGGTACAACTGTTGACTGACCTCATATTGACTGACCTGCTGATCACCTCCTGCTCTTTTCCCAATATTTTCAGTTTCACTTTTTGTCCGAGGCTGGTGCCACTTGACCGTGCTCTTCTCTGCACATGATGGCAACTCTTGGCTTTAATGTAATAAAATATCTCAAGGAGATATCGGCAAAATAGGAAGATAGTAGGACCGATGATCGACCATTGGAGAGGTGGCTTTCCTTGAGAGGCAGCAGGATTTAGTCTGGTCGAGGAATTTCCGTGGTTTTGTGCTTGAATGATGGAAAGTGGGGATATGCATAAGGTGAGAAATGGAAGCTGCCAGAGATCTTGGAGGAGAGTACAGTTCAGTTCAATTTAGCTTAGTTAATTGTCACATACACCATGTTACAGTAAAAAGCTTTTGATGCATGCTATCCAGCGAGCGACAGACAATACATGATTACAATCGAGCCATTTACAGTGCATAGATACATGATAAGGGAATAACATTTAGTGTAAGGTAAAGCAAGTGAAGTTTGATCAAAGATAGTCCGAGGGTTACCAATGAGGTAGATAGTTGTCCAGGACTGCTCTCTGATTTTGGTAGGATGATTCAGTTGCCTGATAACAACTGGGAAGAAACTGTCCCTGAATCTGGAGGTATAGGGTTCGGATGGAGGAGATGGGGATAGAAGTACCCGGGAGTAAACAGAGATATGGATTTTGAAATGGACATGTTGCTGGTTTAGGAATTAGGTATAAACTACTAGGGTTAGATTCGGTTTGCTCAGTACTTTTAGGTGAGTTCAGAAGGGCAAGTCATACATTGAAACTGCATGTGCAAAATGCCATCTCCGCAATAGATGTTTTGGAATCAACTCATAAAAGCTTTTAATATTATGTTTTCAAGCCAGCAGCTGGTAACTTTGTATGATTTGGAAATGGCTATACCTCTACTGTTTGTGAAGTGAACTGGCAGCATCAAGTGGTGGAAGTGGGTTCTGCATCAAGTGACTTGAATCACTGTGAGTGTCCCAGAATCATACTGCACAAAAGGCAGCTGTTCAGCCCCTTGTACCTGTGACAGCTGCCGAACAGAGCTCGATAAATCCATTGCAATCCCCTACAGCACTGCAACTACCTCCATTTAAAATATTAATTAAATTTCCCCTGAATATTACTATTGAATCTGTTCCCACAAATATTTGGGCAGTGCATCCAAAATCATTGCAACTTGCCACATATCCTCTTGGATTTATTTTTGCGAGTTAATGATCTCAAATCCATGTTGTTTCACTACCAGACCTCCTGCTTACAGAAATGCCTTTTCCCTGTCTACCCATTCAAGACTCATACATTTTTCAACAACTCAATTTCTCTGCACCCTTTCACAAAACTGAAGCCTCATTTTCCCATGATCGTTCTCAGCTGAATCTAGGGTCCAGGGCTCGGGGAAAAGATATTTCCAATGGAAGTAAAGAAAATTAATCCCGGCTTGATGGATTTATGCAGCAAGTCTTGTTTAAAAGGAAGGATTGTTTCTTTTTTTGACTCTTTATATGGCAACGGTGGATCAAAAATAGTTTCAGTGGCATTGATGAGAGCATGAGTCAATTTGCTGACAGGTTTTGTTGACGCTTTTTGCAAAGGATCAGATTTAATATCAGCGATGATCGTCATTAACTGGACATGTTTATGCAGTTGAATCATCAGAGCATTTGGAAGATATTCAGACCTAATTCAAAGAAGTGAGAGGAGGGAATTATAAAGCTCTGGGCTGCAGCAGCAGCACGCACACACAGCAGCCAATAAAAAATAGCAATGAAAACTGGGCATATAGCAGGGTTTGAACTGAGGAATATAGATATCTCAGGAATTCATTACTAATAACATTTTAAAAAATCAATTGGAACATTAGCAACCTGATTGTGGACAAAAAAGCAGTGTTATATTTCAAAAGTAGTATTTTGAGGATTACATTTGTTAATTCTTACAAAAAATTGTTTTGTTGAGTTTAAAAGCTTGCTGTATTTTTTCATGCAATTAGTATTTTCATTTGAGTGCTCAGATTTTCACACCTCTAAAATTATCTAAATGCAGGAACATGCAGCAAAGGAGAATCAGGTGCCACGTCAATGCTCCCAATTTGTAATGCTCCCAGTTTCCTGGTCATTAAAGTTAATCACCCTTTGATGTGATTTACCAGCATATAATTAGTGACAGTGTGTGGCAGTCTCCTAGGAGACTAGTGCTCATGGAGTCATTCTTTGAGAACGAAAGCACCAAGGTCAATACAGAAACAAGCCAGGCTTTGTTTCTACTCTTGTATTATTTTTTATTTGTCACAAACGGTAGGAAACATAGACACAAGCAATTGCAGGTGCTGGTTTATCAAAAAAGATACAAAGTGCTGGAGTAATTCAGCAGATCAGGCAGCTGCGTTTCATGTCAAGGCCCTTCAGACTTTTATTGTGGAAACACAGGTTTGTTTAAGTCAAGTTTATTTGTCACATGGCTATGTTTCTAAGTCTCAATCCACATAGATTGACCCAAATTTATTTTTAAACACACCGCTAATGTACTTTAAGCATAGTAATGCAAATTAAAACAGTTTTGCAACACTTCACTTGAAGTAAGGTCCATTAGTTACTTTTCCAATGAAAATGTCTCTGCCTGCACCACTTTTGTTTTGTAAAGCAACCTTTGCCTGTGAGTCAAAATCAATTCCCAATTAGCTTAACAAGGTCTCCAAAAGCTGGCCTTTCATTTTCTGGAGAACTGACAGAGGATCATTTTCCCCCAGGATCTTGAGGCACAGAATTTAAAACACGTCACTGAACCAAAGTTAGTGGCATGAAGGGTAGACACAAAAAGCCAGAGTAACTCAGCTGGTCAGACAGCATCTCTGGAGAAAAGGAATAGGCGACGTTTCACGTCGAGACCCTTCTTTAGTGGAATGAAGGTCCTGAAATAATACAGCAGGAAAAGAGACCTTTGGCCCCACCTGATTTATGAAAGAGCCTCTCCCTTCCTCGTCGCCCCCACTGCCTTGCAAATCAACTACTTACCCAGTATCACCTGCAGGTTCCCACTAAATCTGCCTCCCCACTACATTTCAGGTCACTGCGATTGAGTAAAGTATTTTGTTTTGTGTCTTGTCTGTTTCTAATCAATGAGGTGGTCTGAGTCACAGACAAGGCCAGCATTTGCTGCCCTATCCCACTCGCTCTTTGGGAGCTGCTGGTGATCCACCTTTTTGAGCTGCCGCAGTCACTGTGCTAGAGGCACTCCCATGGTGTTGTTAGGTGGGGAGTTCCAGAATTAGGAATTTACAACTGTGGAAGATCCTTGAAGTTTGTGGCTCGTACTAAGCCAGGTGGTAATTTGGACCGTGAGGAGGATGCAGAGAAGCTTCAAGTGGATAGAGACTGGTTAAGCAAATGGGAGAGGCCATAGTACATGGAATATGATGTTGGAAAATGTGATGTAATTTTGGAGTCATAGAGTCAGACAGTGTGGAACCAGGCCCTTTGGCCCAACTTGCTCACACCGACCAACATGCCCGATCTACACGAGTGTCAGTTGCCTTCCTTTGGCCCATATCCCTCTAAACCTGTCCTATCCATGTATCTGTCTCATTGCTTCTTAAACATTGCGATAGTCCCTGCCTCAACCACCTCCTCTGGCAGCTCATTCCATACACCCACGATCCTTTGCATGAAAAGGTTACCTCTCAGATTCCTATAAAATCTTTCCCGCTTCACCTTAAACCCATGCTGTCTGTTTCTTCATTCCCCCACTCTAGGCAAGAGATTCTGTGCATCCACCCAATCTATTCCTCTCATGATTTTATTTTCTTTGGTTTAAAAAAAGGAAAACATTATTTTAAAGCAATTGGAGATTGGAAGGTGTTGATGTGCAGAGGGAATGTGTAGGAAGGAACTGCAGATGCTGGTTTACACCGAAGATAGACACAAACAGCTGGTGAAAAGGAATAGGTGACGTTTCGGGGTGAGACTCTTCTTCAGACCTTGACCCGAAATGTCACCCATTCCTTTTCTCCAGACATGCTGTCTGACCCGTTGAGTTAGTCCAGCTTTTTGTGTCTATCTTTGGTCTGCAGAGGGACCTGGGTGTCTTTGTATACCATCCACTGAAAGATTACATACAGATTTAGGAAGTGTTTATAAAGGTAATTTGTAATGGTAGCCTTCATTGCAAGAAGATCCGAATACAAAAGCAGACACTCCATTTAAGACCACTTCCAGAATACTGCATACAGGTGGCGTGACCTTTAAAAGAATGAAGTATTGGGAGTAAAGTGAATGCTTACCAGATTAATTCTTGGGATGGCAGGTTTGTTGTGTAAGAAAGCATTAAGTGGTCTAGCGTTAGCGACCTTAAGTTTAGAAAAAATGAAAAGCAAACCCCAAAGAAATGTATAAAACTTGTAAGGGGCATGACAGGTAAAATGCAGGGAGGATGATTTCCATGAACCAGGTTCATTCTCTCACCACAAGTGAGTAAAAACATCACCCAGATGGAGGTGAATCTTTGGCAATCTCTACCCCAAGAGGGTGAGACAGCCTCAATAACTAAGTATATTCAAGACAGACAGACTTTCCTTTGTAGAAACCAGGTAATAATTATACCATCTCCATATCGGAGTCAAGAGGGCACAGGTTCTGTGTAGGAAGAAACTGGTTTTCACTGAAGATAGACACAAAATGCTGGAGTAACTCAGCAGGACAGGCAGCATCTCTGGAGAGAAGGAATGGGTGAAGATTCGGGTCGAGACCCTTCTTCAGACTTCTTCAGTTTCTCATTTGGGAGCCGAATACAAGAGTCTAGGCTGGTTCTGCAGTGTGATTCTGAGTGAATCCTGCACTCTCAGGAATTGTGATGCAGGGGTTAGACGCTGCAATACACTTCAAATGGCACTTTAATGCATCACTGCTGGTAATGGTGGACAGGCCATGCTCCTTCTCTATCCTGCAGTTATAATATTTTCTCCTACATGGTTTCCACAAGACATGAAAGAGAATAGCTTGTGTTTTCTTTAAATGCTGTATTTGCTTTGGTATTTGCTTTGATTTTTTCCTTTTCAACACAGATGTCTTAAATGACTTGTATATGTTTTCATTTATTGTGCTGGACACAATAATTCTTAATTGGGATCAATTGCCTTGGAAGTTTTAATCTTTCTGAATTTTGGAATATACTTCCATTTTGGACAGATGGTTACCTCTCCATCAAATCCTCTGTGAAACCTTGATGTCTACATTTCAGATTATTTGGCGTATGCCACGGCGCTGTTGAATGATGGAGGAAGAGTGATAGTTTTTTCTTTTGCAAACAATGGAAGTCTAATTAAAATTGTTAATGAGCTTTTTTTGGGTCGATTATGTTATGCCACAAACTAACAGAGCACAACATCAATCTACTACTTGCGAATGAATTCCCAGTTCAGATAAACGATGGAAATATATGCTGGTTGTTGACTCGCAAGCAGGGGGAATATATATTGGAAGCAAAATATGCAGCTTCTATTCCTGTGCCTCCAGGATTTTCAGAGCACAGTGTCCATGCCATTGCAATGATGCATACTAAAAATGTCATTTTTGGTGTGTTACCCAATCACCTTTAATGTATGTCCCTTGATTCCTGACCCCATCTGAAAATCTGAATAACTTCTCACTATCTCCTCTACCTCAATGCTTTAACCATCTATCAGATCCCTCGCAAATTTCCTTTATGCCAAGGAATAGATTCTCCTGTCTATCCACATAACTAAAGTCCCTCACTCCATTAAACTGCCACAGTGCTCATCAGAAGTGCTAGCAAAATTTGACATCTCAGTTAAGTCTCCTTTTAACATTTCCCACTCGCAAGAAAAAATATCCCAGCTGCTTCGATCTTTCCACAAAAGTCAAGTCCATTATTCCTCATATCATTTAACTCAGAATATGTGGCTCCAACAGAAGAACACCAATTAAAGTTACATAATCCCTTACAATTTAGCGAACTGCAAAGAGAGACTTCACAGTAAAGTACCAAGGTACATATTAGAGGAGCAACCAAGAGATGTTGGATAGACTGGAGATGTAGATAGGTATAGGGAGGGGTGAGACCAGGGGAGGCTGAGAACTTTATCGTACACATTGGATGGAGAGGTCAGCAGGGCTGAACCTGGTAGGGGTCCTGGCAGATAGGTTGCTGAAACCCACTATTGAAATGGAAGTAGAAGGATGAAGGACAAAGGCAAGGTATCGGCATGTTGCTGCAACTTTTGGCTTACTCTCCTAATGTGAACCGTCGCCTCATCACCATTTGGGAGTGGAAGTGCAAGGAGAGAAAATTAGAGGGGGAGGCACGTAACAGAAAGAGCAAAAAAGAGTTAAATTGCTATCGCAACGCTTAACAAACATTTAGACAGGTACATAGATAGGACATAGATATGTCTATTGTCTATTGACAGGGTTAGAGGGATATGGGCCAAACACAGGCAGGTGGGACTAGTGTAGATGGGACATGTTGGCCGATGTGGGCAAGTTGGGTCGAGCAGCCTGTTTCCACGCTGTAAGACTCTAGGGCTCTATGACTCGACTGTGCCTATGGGGCTAATTGGCAGCAACATAATTGGAAATGATGTTTTGCACATGCTATGTTTTTACAGTTGATGGGCAATGGAAAGAGTGGGGTCCTTGGATGGACTGCTCGGTGACCTGCTCCAATGGGACACAGCAGAGAACCCGCCAGTGCACAGCAGCAGCTCACGGTGGCTCTGAGTGCAGGGGACACTGGGCTGAGAGCAGAGAATGCTTTAATTCCAACTGTACAGGTAAGGGTGTTTGCCACTGCAGCAACAGATTTACAGCCAGCATGCGAAAATCAATCACGAGATTATTGGCTGTTTCTGTTCGGACTGGAGTGACGGAGCAAAGCAGAATCTAGACGCGTAATCTGCACTGAGTCAGAATTGACCCACCTGCGGTGTTGACTATCCTGTGTAATTGCAAACATTTCCAGCAGAGGGAGACCAGTTCTGTAACAAGGTGCTTATCTGAGAATGGAAATCAATGACGATCGAAAGGGTGGGAGGACGAGGAAAGACAAGACTGTAAGCTCGGGTGAAGCAGAATCGTAAAACACAGAATTTATTGGCATTGTGATTGTTTCCATAATTGATCTTACCACGAGAAGGATTCATCTGCCATTTTGATTGAAGTCTTCCCCTACACACAATACCAGGAATCCAAAATAAATTGTTAAAGTAACATAGCAACATAAAACAGTTTTGGGGATTGAAATTTTAGGACTGGAGCTGAGATCACCAGATCCATATGTGTAGGATAGAACTGCAAATTCGGGTTTAAATTGAAGATTGGCACAAAATGCTGGCGTAACTCAGCGGGACAGACAGCATCTCTGAGTCTGAAGAAGGGTCTCGACACAAAACGTCACCCATTCCTTCTCTCCAGAGATGCTGCCTGTCCCGCTGAGTTACTCCAGCATTTTGTTCTATCACCAGATACATACTTTGAAATCCCAGCAGGAATCCAATGTGGTAAATGCTGACGGCATCGTCTGTCACCAATTATTAACATTACACAGACAAATGATGTGATACATACATGGGAGACAGGAACACATCACACTACAGCTTGACGCTGCTGAGGGGCATAAGCACATCAAAGGCCACCATTCAAGGCCTTTCACATATACTTTGTATCATCCCCCTTTCAACCTTTTGACATTTTACTGCTCTACTCTTTTTATGAATGAAGTACTTTCAGGATGGTCTGAAATGCAGGCCATGGACTACCGCCAATGAAAATGTGACTTACCTGCTCCCCGTGACTATGCTTCCACCCCACTGCAAAGCATGGGCTTATCACCTTGCTTAAAGCCCCTGCTGAGTTGAAATATCAACACATTACCATTTGAAGGGTATTGATTTTTAAGGACAGTAGAAGCAAGCCTTCAAATCCAGAAATGCAGAGGTAAGGCAATTCACTTACTGCAGTGATGAAGCCAAATAGAAGGGACGTGCCTTGGCCCTTTGATCACCTTCATATCTGTGCTGACAGATGCTTTCTTCAGCAGCTGAATTGCCTCTTCGTTTGCAAAATAAATGGAACAGGTAGATAGACTGCAATGAACAATAAAAACACATTGGTTTTTAGTCTCAAAATTGCACAGTGAAAAATAAAGTGTGCGATGTGTGCTGCTCAACAGCTGGATACCGTCAGATCCATTGCAATGCAGCTTCCTTGCCTTCAGCAGTTTTTCCAGTCCATTTCAGCAGCTGGTGGTCACTAAGCTGAGGTATAGATTGGCCTAACGTAGTTCTTTTGAAGCCAGAAATGGATGAACATTATCAATCTTGAGTTCTGACATTGTCTTCATTTCTCTACATTCTCTTTTCCCTTAAAGAGGACGGGCAGTGGAATCCCTGGGGCTACTGGAGTGGATGCTCCAGGTCGTGTGATGGTGGCTGGCAGAGAAGAATCCGTGTGTGCCAGGGTCTGGTGGTCACGGGAAAGTCTTGCGAAGGACTCGGTGAAGAGATTCAGAAGTGCAGTGTGCAGAGGTGCCCGGGTAAGTCTACAGGTTCCCACACAAAAAGTAACCAAGCGCAGGATTTCAGATGACTGCTTAGTGGTTACATTCTTGCCTCTGCATCCAAAATCCATTGGTCATAGACTTATTCCAGCAATTGAAGCACAAAGCTTCAAAAAAATTGATCACAAATCAATTGATCACAAAAATTGATCACAAACCCCAGGGTTGAGGGAATATTGGGATGACTAAAGGGCCTGTCCCACTTTAGGCAATTTTAAGGCACTTTATGTATTTTTTTGTAAATCAGCACCTGCAGTTCCTTGTTTCTATCACACAAAAAACCCCACATTATTCTGCATTCTACTTTTGGCCATTAGTGGGAAGAATTTCTATTAAGTTTAACAGGTTCTCTGCAATCCCATCCTCCCTTGTACCCATTCCCATTGGAGACATTGAGTCGAGTTGAGCAAGTGATATGGACCATCTGGTCTTTGCTACACTTTCTGCTCTACGAGCCTGCTCTTGCTCCACAGCCACCAGCCCAATTTAAATGTTTTTTCTTCTTTCTCCCTTACGTTTATTCAAGTCTCTTTAAATGATTCAATGCTGTTTGTCTTAACGGCTCCCTTCGGTAGACAGTTCTTGTGACGAATCTCTTTCTGTGAGAACAGTTTCCTCCAAGTCAAGTCAAGTCGAGTTTGTTGTAGATGCCTGAATATGATGAGCTCCAGGAATGATGAATGTCTTGCTTGCATCAGCATCACAGGAGCATAGACTTGGATAACACACAAAAACAAAAACCATATACAACAAATATATAAATTACATTGCTGACTCCCTATCGTTTACAGGTGACTGTAGGTCTGTCCTTTGTGTGGAAACTCTTTGCCATGTCTTCTTCATTTTGAAGACCTAAAAAATTGTCCTTCAACTGTTCCTTTTCTATAGGAAGGAGTGTATACAGTTCGAAGAATATGTTGTTGAAAACGGCTTAAACCAACAATTAATAAAAGATTTGCTGCATTTGCGTAGAATTTCATGTTTTGGGCTGCGGTAACATTATGGTACTGGACTGGTAAACTGCAAACCTAGATGATAATCCAGAGAGACTGAGTTTAAATTCCACTGGTGGCACTTTGTGCATATGGCTTCAATATTCAGAAGGAAATGGGTGAATAATGGACAGGGAATCTCAAACATTACTTCCATATTTAGGCGGTATGATGGCGCAGCAGTAGAGTTGCTGCCTTATAGCTCTTACAACGCCAGAGACCCGGGTTCAATCCTCACTACGGGTGCTGTCTGCACAGAGTTTGTATGTTCTCCCCGTGTCCTGCGTGGGTTTCTCCAACATCTTCGGTTTCCTCCCACGCTCCAAAGACGTACAGGTTTGTAGATTAATTGGCTTGGTATAAATGTAAAATTGTCCCGTAGGGTAGTGTTAATGTGCGGGGATCGCTGCTTAGTGCGGACTCGGTGGGCCGAAGGGCCTGTTTCTGCAATGTACCTCTAAACTAAACTAAACTAAAATATTCAGTAGGAATGAAGCCTGTCATCCTTGGACAATGCAGCCCACATGTGACTGGAGCCCTACAACAATGTGGTTGGCTCTGAATCACCCTCTGAATGGTGTAACCGGCCACTCTGCTTAGTTTAGTTTAGTTTAGAGATACAGCGTGGAAACAGGCCCTTCAGCCTACCAAGTCCGCACCGACCAGCGATCCCCACACATTAACACTATCCTACACACACTAGGATTTACACTTATACCAATCCAATTAACTCACAAACCTGTACGTCTTTGGAGTGTGGGAGGAGACCGAAGATCTCGGAGAAAACCCACGCAGTCAAGGGGAGAACGTACAAACTCCGTACAGACAGTGCCCGTAGTCGGAATCGAACCCGGGTCTCCGTCGCTGCAAGCGCTGTAGGGTAGCAACTCTACCGCTGCACCACCATGCCGCCTGTAGGAGGCTGCAAATGCTGGTCGCCCAATAGTTACTCATTCTTGAGAACAAACGGAAACAAACAGCAATTGGGGGCAGTCAGCCTGCACTGCGATTTGCAGTTTCTGCTGACAGAATTTAGAAGACCTTCAGTGTCCATTACATTATGTTGGTGAATGCAAATGTCATCTATTTTGAAGCAAATCATATGGCAATGAGTATCTCGGGAAAGATGTACTAATGTGAAATGCAGGTTCACCAGAACAAAACTAGGATCGTTCTGCAGGCAAGTAATATAAACCAAGCTCTTAGTCATAGAGTCATAAATCTGTATCACATGGTAACATGCCCTTTGGCCCACCTTGACTATGTTGTCCAAACTGGAATTATGAGCTAGTCCTATTTGTCTGCATTTCGTCCATATCCAATTAAACCCTTCCTATCTACTGTATATATCTGTCAAAGTATCTTCAGGGTCATAAATGTATTCACTTTTCTAACTTCATCTGGCAGTTCATTCCAGGTATGGAATATCATCTGAATTAAATGCTGTCCCTGACGTCCCTCTTAAAATTCTCCTCTCTCACCTTAATCCTCTGACCTCTTGTTTTACAATACAGTAAACTCTCGTTACTACGGATCTCTTTCTAACAGATTTCAGTTATAGCAGATGGCCCCTAAGTCCACATAACATCCTGGTGAATTTCCTGCACCCATTCCAACTTAATGACATTCTTCCCATAAATGGGCAACCAGAATTGCATGCAGTGCTCCAAGTGTGGTCTCGCCAACGACTTGTACAACTGCATCATGAAGTCCTAGCTTTTGTACATAATACCCTTCCTAACAAAGGCAAGCATGCCAAATACCTTCCTCACCACACTGTGCACCTGACTCACCACTTTCTGGAAACTGTGCACCTAGAGTGATACAGTATGGAAACAGGCCCTTCGGTCCAACTTGCCCACACTGGTCAACATGTCCCAGCTACACTAGTCCCACCTACCTGCCTTTTGGTCCAATAATCCCACTAAACCTGTCCTATCCATGTACCTGTCTAACTGTTTCTTAAACATTGGGATAGTCCCTGCTTCATCTACCTCCTCTGACAGATGGTTCCATACACCCACTACCTGTACTCCCTAATTTCTGTGTTCGACAACACTTTCCAGGGCTCTACCATTTTTAGCATGTAAATGGTACTACTTCTCTTTACACTGCCAAAACCTAATTTAGGAATTTAAGACGATGTATAGATTTGTGGGTACAGGAAGATGATAGGGAATTCAAGACTGTATTCCCTGATGGATAATGTCAAAAACTGGAGGACAGAACAAATCGAGAAAAGCTAATATCAGCAGAATGCATCAAGGAAATTGTCACACAGATGTTTGTGGAAGTGTGGAAATCTTCCCCCAAAGTTGTTGAGGTTGAAGGGGGGAGGGGGGGGGGGGGGGGGAATGAGGGAGTGGCAGTAGGAGAGAGTTTAGTGAACATAAAAACTGAAATGTAGAGACTCTTACTGCGTAAGGCTAGTTAGAGGCATGGAACCAAATGGACTAAATACAGATCAGCCATATGTGTTTTTTAATGTAATGACGGGTGAATGGCCTGCCTTAGTGCTGTGGTCCATGTTCTGCCCATTTCCTCTCTCTTGTGTATGAAAGCTTGTGAGGCTGGCGATTTTCCTTTTAATCCCAAGCGTTCAACTGTGATTCAAGCCACTGAAGGGATGATTGGTGCAGTGGGCTTGGTGAAATATATGCTGTATTAGTGCTGCGCTGTGTGTCACAGGGACAAGGTGTTGAGTAGCAAGAGGCCATCTGGCCATGTTTACTGCCTTTCCAAATCGTTTCCAATTGACAATGAACAATGACTAACCCTGCCTCTTTTCCTTTATTGATTTAACTGTGTTCTTCTACGCCGCAAGATCTTTGAAGCTGATAATTATAGGATGTCTGTTCTCTGTTTTAACGTTTTGGTCGCTGGCAGTGTGGCTCTTTGATGCACTGTAGCGAGAGATTTTCTGCAATGAAAATGACAACGGGATCAGAGAGCAGTTCAGTTATTAAATAAATTTAATCAACAGGTTATCAGACTTGTGTTACAAATTGCTTTGTTTGTGCATCAAGTTTCAATTATGCCTAATACAGAACAGAAGGGTGGTTTAGAAACATAGAAACATTAAAAAAAATAGGTGCAGGAGTAGGCCATTTGGCCTTTCGAGCCATCACTGCCATTCAATATGATCATCTAAAATCAGTACTGTCCCTGCATTTTCCCTATATCCCTTGATATCTTTAGCCCTAAGAGCTAAATCTAACACTCACTTGAAAACATCCAGTGAATTGACCTCCATTGACTTCTGTGGCAGAGAATTCCACAGATTCCCTGAGCTGCAGACCTCCCTGTCCGAGACCAGGTCCTTTGTCCTCACATACCGTGGTCGGTTGGTGAGGTAATCCAGAATCCAGGATGTGAGGTGGTGATCCACTCCTGTGCGCTCCAGCTTGCCCCCCAGAAGCCCCAGCTGGATGGTGTTGAATGCACTGGAGAAATCAAAGAACATGATTCTCACAGTGCTATCCGGCCTCTCCAGGTGTGAAAGAGCTCTGTTCTGTAGGTAGATGATGGCGTCCTCCACCTCGATACCAGTCTGGTAGGCGAACTGCAGCGGATCCATTGATGGCCTCACCAGGGGATCCCCTCTCATCCTTTTAAATTCCAGTGAATACAAGCCCAGTCGTCCCATTCTTTCATCATATGTCAGTCCCGCCATTCCAGGAATTAACTGGTGAACCTACGCTGCACTCCCACAATAGCAAGAATGTCCTTCCTCAAATTAGTAGACCAAAATTGCACACAATACTCCAAGTGCGGTCTCACCAGGGCCCTGTACAACTGCAGTTGGACCTCCTTGCTCCTAAACTCAAATCCTCTTGCAATGAAGGCCAGCATGCCATTAGCTTTCTTCGCTGCCTGCTTCACCTGCATGCTTACTTTCAGTGACTGATGTACAAGCACACCCAGGTCTCGTTGCACCTCCCCTTTGCCTAATCCGAACATCATGTTGCTGTGCATTTCGTTCATGAGACTACACTTTGTGTCTTGTGTGAAGATCTGGTCACCCAGCTGTTGGAAGGATGCGATTACGCTGGAAAGAATGCATAAAGGTTTCATGAGGCTGTTGCCAGGACTGGAGGGCTTGAGTTATAAGGAGGGGCTGGATAGGCTGGGACTTTTTTCCCTGGAATATAAACAGTTAAGTGGTGACCTTGCAGAGGTTTCTAACATCATGAGGGGCATAGGTGAGTTGAAAGGTCACACACAGTTTTTTTTCCCCAGGGTCGGGGAGTGTAAAACTAGAGGACATAGATTTAAGGTGAGAGGGGAGAGATTTAATGGAAGGAAGTAAATTTAATTTCTGGGGCTGTTCACAATAAGTTGAGATCAGCTTTCTTCTTCAACTCCCTATTTTCTAAATTTTCAGCGTAAACTCTCTCACATCTACCAGCCAATTTTTTATTCAATCAAAATGAGACAAAACAAACGATCTCCTGCAATCTTGCTGCTTCACTTCCCAAAGGGAAAGTGCGCCACTGTGGGAGTGAATGATTATGCCACAAATCCTTCCTTTTTCACACGTATGCTCTGGGGCATTGTGGATGCTGCTCTCCAGCAATGCAGGACTTTGGAAACACACACGTTAACTGCTGGTTGCTGATCACCTCTTTAGTTTAGCTTAGAGCAGACATGTCCAAAGTCCGGCCCGGGGGCCAATCGCGGCCCGAGGTCAGATTTTATACGGCCCGCAGCTTCTGTCTTAAAATTTATTATTTATGGCCCGCCAGCACTGTCTAACAGAATGAAGGTAGGGGGAGAGGGAGGGGGAGGGGGAGGGGGAGGGGGAGGGGGAGGGGGAGGGGTGAGGGGGAGAGGGAGGGGGAGGGGTGAGGGGGAGAGGGAGGGGGAGGGGGAGGGGGAGGGGGAGGGGTGAGGGGGAGAGGGCGACTACACCTCTTGCTACACCTCCCGGCGGTCAGCGCTGCCCAACCTCCCCCCCCCCCCCCCCCCCCCGAGCGGGAGAGGCGACGGCGACGGCGACGGCGACTACACTTCCGGTGGCGGGGTTGAGGGATTGCAGGGGACGGGGGGGACGGGAGAGCAGCAGCAGAGCTCTCCTCACCCCGCACGCTCATTGGCAAGCACTCCCGTCAGTCGGGCGGGTGCCGCATCCCCCCCCCCCCCTCGCGGGGGAGGCGACGGTGACTACGACTACATCTCCCGGCGGTCAGCGCTGCCCAATCACGGATTGTCAGACGCGAGGTCCGGGGGGAGCGCATTAGTTAAAGGTCCGGGGGGGGGGGGGAGAACGCATTAGTTAAAGGTTCAGGGGGTGGGGGGCGCATTAGTTAAAGGTCGGGGGGGGGGGCACATTAGTTAAAGGTCGGGGGGGGGGGGAGAGCACATTAGATAAAGGTCCGGGGGGGGGGGGGGGGAGCGCATTAGTTAAAGGTTCAGGGGGGTATTGGCCCTTGGGTATTTTCACATTATCAAATCTGGCCCTCTTTGATAAAAGTTTGGACACCACTGGTTTAGAGGTACCGCATGAAAATGGGCCCTTTGGCCCACTGAGTCCACGCTGACCATCGATCACCCGTTCACACTCGTTCCATGTTAACCCGCTTTCATTGCCACTCCCTACACACTCAGAGAAATTTACAGAGGCCAATTAACCTATAAACCCACACGTCTTTGGGGTGGGATAGGAAACCCGGAGCACCCGGAAGAAACCCACGTGGACCCTGGGAAAACATGCAAACTCCGCACAGACAGCACCCATGGTCAGGATTGAGCCCGGGTCTCTGGCCCTGTGAGCCTGCAGCTCCACCAGCTGCACAACTATGCCACCCACAGTCTACAGTCTACAGTCATGCCTTCCATATCCTAGATGCCAGTGTCTAGTGGAGTGCCCCAAGGATCTGTGTTGGGTCCACTGTTGTTTGTCATTTACATTAATGATCTGGATGATGGTGTGGCAAATTGGATTAGTAAATATGCAGATGATACTAAGATAGGTGGAGTAGTTGATAGTGAGACTTGGGCCTTTTGGAAGGGTGGGCTGAAAGATGGCAGATGGAGTTTAATGCTGATAAGTGTGAGGTGCTGCATTTTGGTAGGACAAATCAAAATAGGACGTACAGGGTAAATGGTAGGGAATTGAGGAATGCAGTGGAACAGAGGGATCTGGGAATAACTGTGCATTGTTCCCTGAAGGTGGAATCTCATGTGGATAGGGTGGTGAAGAAGGCGTTTGGTATGCTTGCCTTTATAAATCAGAGCATCGAGTATAGAAGTTGGGATGTAATGTTGAAATTGTACAGGGCATTGGTGAGGCCGAATCTGGAGTATGGTGTGCAGTTCTGGTCGCCAAATTATAGGAAGGATGTCGACAAAATGGAGAGGGTACAGAGGAGATTTACTAGAATGTTGCCTGGGTTTCAGCACTTAGGCTACAGAGAGAGGTTGAACAGGTTGGGTCTTTATTCTTTGGAGCGTAGAAGGTTGAGGGGGGACTTGATAGAGGTTTTTTAAATTTTGAGAGGGACGGACAGAGTTGACGTAGGTAGGCTTTTCCCTTTGAGAGTGGGGAAGATTCCAACAAGGGGACATAGCTTCAGAATTGAGGGACAAAGGTTTAGGGGTAACATGAGGGGGAACTTCTTTACTCAGAGGGTTGTGGCTGTATGGAATGGGCTTCCGATGGAAGTGGTGGAGGCTGGCTCGATTTTATTATTTAAGAGTAAATTGGATAGGTATATGGATAAGAGGGGATTAGAGGGTTATGGTCTGAGTGCAGGTAGATGAGACTAGGTCAGGGAGAATGGTCGGCGTGGACTGGTAGGGCCGAACGGGCCTGTTTCCATGCTGTAGTTGTTTGTTATATATGGCAAGGATTAATCTTCGGGGAGATTCAGTTCAGCCCATTCAAAGGCTAAGGAAGGCATTGCCATGGTCAAGATGCCAAGGGGGCAGCATGGTGACGCAGCGGTATAGTTGTTGCCTTACAGCACCAGTCCCAGGTGCGAAACTGACTATGGGTGCTGTCTGTACGGAGTTTGTATGCTCTCCCCATGACCTGCGTGGGTTTTCTCCAAGTCCTCTGGTTTTCTCTGCATTCTAAAGACATGTACGTTAGGTCTGTACGTTAATTGCTTTCTGTAAATTTTCCTTAGTGTGTAGGATAGAACTAGTGTGTGGGTGATTTTTGGTTGGTCAGCGCGGACTCGGTGGGCCGAAGGGCCTGTTTCCACTCTGTATCTCTAAACCGCACACCGACGCTGGAGACCTGGGTTCGATCCCGACTACGGGTACTATCTGTACGGAGCTTGTACGTTCTCCCCGTGACCTGTGTGGGTTTTCTCCGAGATCTTGTGTTTCCTCCCACACTCCGAAGACGTACAGGTTTGTAGGTTAATTGGCTTGGTATAAGTGTAAATTGTCCCTAGTGTGTGTAAGATAGTGTTAATGTGCGGGGTCGCTGATCAGCATGGACCCGATGGCCGAAGGGCCTGTTTTCGTGCTATATCTCTAAACTAAGCTAAACTAGACTAAACTAAACTAAACCAAACATGCCAAAGGTGACGGAGAGAAGATTTATCAGAGCTGCCTCTGGTAGTGGTCCATCTGAGAATGACCAGCACGGCCGTGAGTTGAGATGGGCACTCTGTGGCTCCCCAAGTTTCCGTGCCACCATGGCGAGCAGGACAGGCAGCCTGCTGTGTAAAGGCCATGTGCAAGGTTAGGTCTGAGCCACAGAGGTCAGAAGACCTAAGGTGCAGAGGTCACTATGGGAAAGGTTAGTTGTAAGGGGTTGTCATCTTGTCAATGCAGTTCATTTCACTGGATTTCACCCTGTTGGGAGAGGGAAGAAAATTGTTTAAAAATTGACTGCACTGTTACCCAGGGAGCCCTATCTGTCCAGCAAAACTTCATGATCACCATGGAGGGCAGAGAGGGTTCGATTATAAATCTGCAGCCTCCACAATAAAATTACTTCCCAAAGCATTCTATTAAATTTTAATTTTGATGAGATACTAAAGGAAATGCTAAGTCCATTCCATGAAGGAGACTTACACAAATTTAAATCTTGGAACGTTCAAACAGGAGAAGCATTATTTTCCAGCACACTTATCAGTGTGTAGAGATCATGCGAGAGTAGTAGATATCGTGTCATTTGAAAGTCTGGAGCTTTGATAATGCACATAGTGCAATTGCTTGCAGTGGCTGGGAGAATCAGTGACCTGAGGCCATGGATACTAAGTAATTGGCAAACATGTCAGCAAGGAAATGAGGAGTATATTTGCAATGGTCTATTATGCGATGGCTGAGCAAATTGGAGTCATTTGGATTCATCATTTTTAGTTTAGTTTAGTTTAGTTTAGAGATGCAGTACGGAAACAGGCCGTTCGGCCCACCGAGTCAGTGCCAACCAGTGATCCCCGCACATTAACACTAACTTACACATACTTGGGACAATTTACACTTATACCAAGCCAATTAACCCACATAGCTGTACGTCTTTGGAGTGTGGGAGGAAACCGAAGATCACGGAGAAAACCCACGTGGTCACGGGGAGAACGTACAAACTCCATACAGATGGCACCTGAGGTCGGGATCGAACCCGGGTCTTCAGCGCTGCGCGCTGTAAAGCAGCAACTCTACCGCTGCACCACCGTGCCGCGCTGGGAAATCAAGTCAATTGATGATGTGCTGCACTGTTGGATGGCACAGTGGTGGAGTTGCTGCCTTACAACGCCAGAGACCCAGGTTCGATCCTGACTAAGGGTGCTGTCTGTATGGAGTTTGTGACGGTGTGGGTCCTCCCTGTGACCATACGTCCTCCCTGTGACCGCGTGGGTTTTTCCCAGGTGTTTCGGTTTTCTCCCACACTCCAAACATGTACAGGTTTGTAGGTTAATTGTAAATTGTCCCTAGTGTGTAAGATAGTGGTAGTGTATGGGGTGATTGTGGATTGGTACTGGCTCAGTGGGCCTGGTTCCGTGTTGTATCTCTTAAAGTCTAAAGGATTGCCTGGAGCAATCACTGTGATGGCTGTTTGTGTTAAAAATTGTAATTGTGTGTCTTGTGTTCTTTATTGTCTACTGCCGGACCCTGACGTGAAAGGACGCTGGCGCTATTTGTTCGCCGCTTCTCCGTCAGGATAGTTTGTCTGTTTGTTTTTATGTCATGACTGGTTTTGTAAAGCGTCTTTGAGCATTTGGAAAAGCGCTATAAAAAATAAATGTTTATTATTATTATTATTATTATATGTTTGTTATGATCTATTGTGTGATGGCCGAGAGAACTGGAAGCACATGGACTCATGATGTTCAAATGGGAATTAAATAAATAGTCAAAAGGGGAAAGTTTGCAGGGGTGAAAAAGAGGGTGCTAATTATATTGCTCCTTCAAAAAAGTTACGGTGATCTATTTCAATGCTGTCCGGTGCTCTGAATTGTCATGGGTCGAAGCTGACTGCTGGTGATAATTTATCCTTAATTTCAGCACCCTACGAGATATGTCCTGAAGACTATCTGATGGCAATGGTGTGGAGGAGAACAGCTGCTGGGGACTTTGCGTTCAATAGATGCCCACCAAATGCAACAGGTAAACTGAAAGCACACGGCATCTTGTTTAGTGACAAGGACTTGTGAGGAAGTCTCTCAATCTGGAGAATTCTCCCATGTCGGTTAGTTCATCCTCTTTTAGATAGTAAGGTGTAGTTTTCCTTCATAATTTTAATGTCAGTCAGCTCCTTTGAGAATTTTGTTGATCAAATGATATAGCTGCAATAATTCAGAGTGGCGCGGTGGCGCAGCGGTCGAGTTGCTGCCTAACAGCGCTTGCAACACCAGAGACCTGGGTTCAATCCAGACTACGGGTGCTGTCTGTACGGAGTTTGTACGTTCTCCCCGTGACCGCGTCGGTTTTCTCCGAAATCTTCAGTTTCCTCCTGCATTCCAAAGACGTACAGGTATGTAGGGTGTAATAACAGATATATAATAAGTGTAAAAAAAATCTCCTTATTGTGTGTAGGATAGTGTTAATATACGGGGATCGCTGGTCGGTGCGGACGGTTGGCGAAGGGCCTGTTTCCGGGCTGTATCTCCAAACTAAACTAAACTAAACCAAACGAGTAATAGTTGCTTTAACTCGGTGCCTGAAGCAGTCCATTGACATCCATTGCCTTCCATGCAATACTGTGTCACTGCTGCCATCTATTTCTTCTCTGACCTACAGGCACCACCAGTAGACGCTGCTCTCTTGATCGTACTGGAATTGCGTACTGGGAGTCACCCAGCTTTGGAAGATGCATCTCCAACGAGTACCGACACTTACAGCATACAGTAGGTGCAAAGTCAGCAGCAGTGTTGCTCCATCACTGAAAGTGACAGGAAATGGAGCAATCCTACTGTGCATTTAAACTGATGATAAATGTGCCTGGAAAATCTTCACAAAATGTGGTTGTTTATTAATCAATCAATGAACAACTACATAACAGGTTTGATCTGGACTTTAGCTTGGCAGGTTTTAACAACAAATATTTAATAAAGACAGGATCAGTTACCTGTTCTTAAATCAATGAACAAAGATACTACAAATAACTGAGATACTAAATTCACCTAGAAAAGCAAAATAGCAATATCACTGGAAAGTAGATACTGCTGGAAATACTGAGCATATCAGGTAGCATCTGTGGTGAGTGAAGAAAGTTAGTAAAAAAACGGACTCCTCACTGGAAAACCAGAAAATATTGCCACTGCATGAATACTTCCTTATATATAATATCATTCACTTTACCAGGTATATGAAAACATTAAAATGCTCTCAGAATGGCCGAGCGAGCTTATTCTTCAACTTTCTCAGTCATCTGGAGCCCAGGTCCAATCTCTGCTCATATCAGCCAAACACAACATGGGTCGGAGGAGTCACATTGGCTGGTTAGGTTGCATAAATGTAGGCTGTAGTGACAATAGAACATAGACAGTAAAACACCACAGGAACAGAAGATTTGGTCTCGATCCCAAAGGTCGATCATCCCTTTACCTCCACAGAAGCTCCTTTACCTGCCTAGTTCTTCCAGCAGTTTGTTTTCTCTAATTTCCAGCAGTTTGTTTTCTCTAATTTCTCTTGTATCTCCCTACACCAGAGACATAGGCCCAATCTGGGCTGTCATGGTACTGCAGTGTTGAGTGAGTGCTGTGTTGGCAGTGGCACTGCCAATTAGTTGGGATGTCAAAAAGAGGCCGTGCTGTCTCTCACAGTGATGCCTTTTCTGAAAAAAAAGGTTGGAAAGTTATCCCTGGTTCCCTCACCAATGCTTGTACCTCACTCAAGAAAACCAGAACAGATTTTCTGGTCAGTATTACATTGCTCTTTCTGGGACAAATCAGCTGTCATGTTTCCTGCATAATAAGAATGATCATATTTCAGAAGTACACCACTGCCTATAAAATGCTTCTGGACATTGTTAAAGTAAGATTTAAGGTAGAAACAAAAGAAATAGGAGCTGAAGTGGGTCAGTCAACCCCTAAAGATGCTCTTACTGTCATTCATAAAATTATGTTCTGGTCTTTTACCTTGGCACTACTTTCCGACAATAATCCCATATTCCCTGAATCCCTTAATAGCTTAAAAACCTCTGAGTGGAATATTCTCAGCAAATGAACCTCCATAACTCTATTTTTGGAGTGAATTGCAATGACCAACCACCTTCTTCGAGAGGAAACTTATTCATAGAGTCATAAAGCTATAGAACATGTAAACAGGCCTTTTGGCCTAACTCACCCATGCTGCCCCATATCCCTCTAAAGTTGCCAGATTCATTTACCTGTGTAATTTAATGTTATGATTGTACCCACCACTTCCTCTGGCAGCTCTTTCCGTGTACGTTCCATTCTCGTGTGGAAAACATTGTCCCTCAGGTCCCTTTCCTCATCACTTCTACTCATTCTCCTTCTTCTCAAATACCCTATTTTCATCTCTGACCTGAGGGGCCAAACATTTGTCTTGGAACAGAACCCATTTTCGAGACAGGTGCTCTGTAACTGCAGGTCTTTCTTCTGTAAACCAGAAGATATAGCCTACTTCAGAGAAGAGTACGATCCCTCTCTGGGGCGATGATAGACACAATGTTCTGGAGTAACTCAGCCGGTCAGGCAGCATCTCTGGAGAAAAAGGATGGGTAACATTTCAGGTCGGGACCCTTCTTCAGACTGTCCAATGTGAAGAAGGGTCCCGACCTGAACGTCACTCATCCTTTTTCCCCAGAGATGCCGCCTGACCTGCTGAGTTACTCTAGCACTTTGTGACTATCTTTGGTATATACCAGCATCTGCAGTTCTTTTCTACGCTCTCTGGAGCGGTGGCATGATTTAGGCTGCCACTGACCTGCATTCCCCCACCTTGCAACCAACAAAACACATCCTAAAGGAGGAGAGATGAGTAGAGTGAGACTGAATAATTAGGAGGATAATTCTGGACCTTAGGGCCAGGAACCTGAAGACATCATCATTATTGAAATTATTAAATCAGGGAAGTACAAGGGGCCAGAATTGGCGGAGTACACTCCAATTTAATTAAGTATAGCAATGTAGGACCATAGAAATAAAAGTAGGTCATTCCAGCCTTCAAGCTTGTTCTGTACCATTCAATTAGATTTTAGCCGATGTGTATCTTTGAATATTAATGCGTGAGGGCCTAATTGGCGCTTTGTAAACTTCCAATCCTTGTCAACTGAGAACCGCCACTCCCATCTGCACCTTGATCACAGACCGAGGATTTTAGAAATACTGAAATATTGCCACTGCACGAATACTTCCTTACATATAATATCATTCACTTTACCTGACATATGAAAATATTAAAAAGCTCTCAGATTGGCTGAGTGAGTTTATTCCTCAACTTTCGCAACCATCTGAAGCCCAGGTCCAATCTCTGCTCAAAAGTATCAACCAAACACAGCATGGGTCGAAGGAGTCATATTGGCTGGTTAGGTTGCATAAGCGTGGGTTGCAGTGACAATAGAACATAGAACAGTACAGCACAGGAACATGTCCCACAATGTCTGTGCTGAACATGATGCCAAAACCAACTCTTACCTACCTGCACATAGATTCCCTGCATATCCATGTGCCTTTCTAAAGGCCTCTTAACTGGCACTATCGTATCTGCCTCCACTAACACCCCCAGCAGCATGTACCGGGCACTCAACACCCTCTGTATAAATAAATTTGTTCTGCAGATCTCCTCTAAACTTTGCCCCTCTCATCTTAAAGCTATAACCTATAGTCTTTGACATTTCCACCCTGCTTGAACGGTTCTGATGTCTTTCATAATTTTATATATTTCTATCAGGTCTCCTCGTAACCTCTAGTGTTCCAAAGAAAACAATCCAGGTCTGTCCAACCCCTCCTTGTGTCTATTATCCCCTAATCCGGGCAACATCCTGGTGAACGTCCTCTGCACCCTTACCCAAAGCCTCCATATCCTTCCTGCATTGTGATGACCAGAACTGCACACAATACTCCAAATGCAACTTAACCAAAATCTTAGAAAGCTGCATCATGACTTCCTGACTGTTATACTCAATACCCCGACCGATGAAGGCAGGCATACCATATGCCTGCTTTACCACTCTATCTACTTTTGAAGCCACTTTCAGCAAGTTGTGGCCTTAGACCCCAAGATCATGCTCCGAGTTCAGAAGACTCCGAGGAGCAATCTGATATTGTTCAAAATATTTGTGAAAAAATTAGTAAATAGGGAGAATAGTTTTCTTCCGGTGGGAGTCACAGAGAAGGGGCATAACTTGAGAGGCGAGCCATTTCAGAGTGTAGTCAACATACACCTCATAATGCAAAAGAGAGCACAGATCCAGGTTTATTTCCACCTAGAAAGTCTGATGATGCTGTTGATACTGAGAGAACCAGACTCTCAGTTTGAAGTAGAGAGGATTTTATGGTGTACAATGAGTAAGAGATAAAGGAGGAGCATAAGATTATGATACCGATCAACCATGAACTTACTGGCTGTCAGCACACTCTCTGGGGTTAGAATTGTCACCACTTGATCCAAAACATCCCTGCTCGAAAGTGGTTTCTCTAATTCCACTGTTAGCCTTGGTACCCTTGTGCTGAAATGGATATAACCGGGCAAGCCTGTGGTTCACGATTGCCTGCTGTCGCTCCGCGCTGGTCTGGGCATGAGGTGAATGTAGGTTCAAGTCCAACAGTGATGGCCATAGGTAGGTGTTAAAAAGCAAAACAACTCAAAGAAAAGCAATGGTCAGTTAAAAGCGCTGGAGTGCAACAAGCCCTTGGGGAGCTGCATTCCAACAAACACTCCATAACTTTGAGGGAGGAAGAGAGGGGCTAGAGACTATTAGGGGCTAGAGACTATTTTTAGCTAAACTCATGCATGCCTCTACTTCCTTTAGGTTAAGGAACATCTTGCAAAGGGACAGAGGACACTAGCAGGTGAAGGAATGTCTCAAGTAACCAAAACTCTCCTGGATTTAACCCAAAGAAGGAACTTCTATGGTGGGGATCTTTTGGCCTGTGTTGAAATTCTTCGAAATGTCACCGACACGTTTAAAAGAGCAAGTTACGTACCTTCGTCCGATGATGTTCAGGTAAATATCACTGTCTGCATGCCAGGGAAATGCTGACAGAAACTCTGCTGTTGCAAATTTCAGGGGTGATTCTTGCCGTCACCAACTGAAAGTAATCTATGGAGTAGAGTCTGCTTGGGGCGGCAGCTTGCAGACCCACAGCATTGTTGTTCCAACGCTGACCTCCGGTGTAGACGTAGACATAATCATAGACATAGACAATAGGTGCAGGAGTAGGCCATTTGGCCCTTCGAGCCAGCACAGCCATTCAATATGATCATGGCTGATCATCCAAAATCAGTCCGTGTAGAGTTAGAATTGTGGAGAATCGGCCTCCACCACCAGCCCTGGCAGCATGTTTCTTGCACTGTGTAAATCATCATGTCCTGCACATCACCTTTAAACCCTCTCACCTTCAAACCAGTCCCTCCAATATTTGATATTTCCAGACTGCGAAAAAGGTTCTGACTGTCTGCCCTCGTAATTTTACCTCGGTCTCTCAGGTCTCCCCTTAATCTTCGGGATTCCAAGGAAAATCTGTTGGATGATTAAAATATGTTGGATGTTCAACCGCCGGTGTGCGGAGCTAAGTGGGGCAGTCAAGGGAGAAGTTAACTGGGAAACAGCAGTAGGTGGAATGGCCTTGTCCCATATGTTTTTGAGATCCAGTAATTCTATGAAACCAATAGGGACCTGTCCTTCTCAGTTTGGTAATTCAACTAGGATACCGACTGGAAACAACACCTATCCATGTTCTACAGAGATTCTGCCTGACCCCTTAAGTTACTCCAGCACTTGGTGCCTTTTTTGGTAAACCAGCTTCTGCAATTCCTTGTTCCTGCCTGTTGCAAGGAAAAGGGAAAGTCTCCCCCACTAATGGTGTAGTGTGTAAAAGTCACCAGTAAGTGGAAATGATAAGGAGAGAAAATAAAATCACAAGTGAAGATGAATCAGCAGAACCGGCCAATCTGAAAAGGGAAAAAGATAGACACAAAATGCAAGGGGTAACTCAGCGGGACAGGCAGCATCTCTGGAGAGAAGGAATGGGTAACGTTTCAGGCTTGAGACCCTTCTTCAGATTGATGGGAGAAGGAGTGGGTGACATTTTGGGTCAAGACCCTTCAGACTGATGGAACAGGGAAAAGCTGACAACACAGGGTATGCGCTATAAACTTGATCTGGCTTTCCTCCCAACATTTTTCCCATGGGATTGTACTTATCAAAATATAGTTCCCATGACCAATCAAAATCAGTGAACTTATTGGAGTGGATTTTCCATCTGCTAGTAATACGTTAAAGGCTCCTCAGATACTGGGAAGGTAACGCACTACCACCTTGACCCTGTTGCTGGAGCTGGAGCCCTCACAACCTGATGAACAAACCTACCTTAGAAACGGTCTTAATTGTCAAAACTAATTATACATCTATCTATAATTATGCAAAACACCTTAGCAATCCTTGCCATGCCAATTCTTTCAGCTGTTCATTGATCAGGACAAGTTGTTCCAGAGTACATCATTTGCAGTAAAGGGTTAAGGTTGATTCTTAGAGTCTAAATATATGCAACGGCCATAGAGGGTGGGAAATGCAAGTCTCTATACAGTGCAAGAAACCATCATCAGAGTCCAAAGTTTGCTTCAGCTGGTTTGCACCAATAATAACCACTGGAAATTGAGCATCCTTGAGGAGGTTTCTTAAGCCAATCCTGACATCATTCACAGTGTGGAAATGAGTGGTGGTATTGGGACACACTTGGTGCCTCCACGTTGTCAAGAGCAGAGATTCGGCTTCATTTTGACTCTTCTGAATGTTTGGACACATGAGTAAGTTGAGGCGCACTATCACTTCTATCAGGCCTCCCCTCAACCCCCAATGCTCCAGAGAAAACAATCCAAGTTAGTCCAACCATTCCTCATACCTACGATAGATACAACATGATGGAGTAACTCAGCGGGTCAGGCTGGAGCATGTCTGGAGAAAATAGAATCGTGATGTTTGCGGTTGGGACCCTTCTTCAGACTGATTGCACAGGGGAACGGGAAAAATAAGTGGAAGAGAGAAGGAACTGGAAGGGACAAATCACGGCCGGCACCTGCAACTGATGACCCCAGGAGAGGGGTTTCCTGATAGGCAGATTGTTGGATGAAGGATCCGCTAATCCAGGCAACATTTGGTGAATAAACACCACCAAAAGTGTATATATGATCCTATTCTCAAGATTAGGAGTGGTATGAGGGTGGAAATGAACTATCAATGCCCACATAAAGTGGTAGAAAAACATACTTGATTTCAATCTCTTTCACAAGGGTTCCCTGAATTTCCAGGCTCTAAATCTTTGGAGCATTTGGCTAATTTCCTGTCAGGGCAAAAAATGTAATGCATCTGCATATTTCAATAATATTACTTCATGTCGTACAAAGTAATGCGTGGTGTAGTTTATATATTTGGATTACTGTATGATTTGCTTTTACAGGAATGGCTCTGAAATGTTAGGCTCATAAACTAAATCCTGATGCGATGAGATGTTAGAAGATGAATTATAAACATTTAATTCACCAATGCTTCGGCTTTTAATAAAGACTATGTGTAATATCCAAAGTAATCGCAATTTTAGATAGGATTAATTGCTTATTAATTTTCCCAAGTTCAAAATTATTTCACGGATCTCAGTGAATCATATCATTTCTCCACAGAATTTCTTTCAAATCATCAGCAATCTTCTTGAAGAGGAAAACAGGGAGAAGTGGGAAGATGCACAACAGGTATAACTAAAATGTATATGGTATCTTTAACATTTAAACGTGCTACAAACATTGTACTGGCAGGTTAAAAAAAGACATGATAAACTTAGAACAGAATTTTGAAGATTGGCGAGTCTGAAGAGGGATCTCTGATGTTTTAGCCAAAGCTTATTGCTGAAGATGGCGCGGAATCAGCCAGGTTTAGGGTTAGGTTTACTATGGTCATGTGTACCAGGTACAGTGAAAAGCTTGGTTTTGCATGCTATCCAATTAAGTCAGATAATACTGTGCATAAATACATTGAGGCCAAATACGTCTAATAAGTAGAGCAAATGGAAAGATTCAGAGAGCAGAATATGGTTCTCAATAGTTCTCAATGGTTCACACAGTTCCAGAGACAAAGCCCAAAATCCACAATGAGGTAGAGGAGAATTAGACAGTACCCTGACTTATGAAAGGGCCGTTCAGAAGTCTGAAAACAGAGGGGAAGGAGCTGTCCAGAATCTGGTGATGTGCATGGTACACACTTTGAAGCTTCTGAATCCTCGGTTCAATAGAAGGGGGAGATGAAGAAATGACCAGCGTGGGAAATGTCTTTGTTTATGTTAGCTGCTTTTCCAAGACAACATGAATTATAGATGGGGTCCAGTCTATGTGATGGACTGGGCTACATCCACAGCTCTCTGCAATTTCTTGTGGTCTTGGGCAGAGCTGTTTCAAAACTAAGCTTAATTCGACACAACAGTATGCTTTCTATGGTGTATTTGTAGAAGTTTGTCTAAAGGTCCTGTCCCAGTTACGCGTTTTTTAAGGCGACTGCCGGCGACTGTCATAGTCGTAGCAGGCCGCCGAAAAACCGGCGACTGGACCCCCCCCCCCCCCCCCCCCCACGACAATGTCTACGGCAAGGTGCAACGACCTACCACCTAGTCGACGTCAAGCTACGCAAGCTACCGGCAACCGGCGACCCAATCGTCGCAAGTAGAACATCCACCTCCGACCGCACCTACGACACCCTATAACTACACCTACGACAACCTACCACCACAGAGGCGACAACCGAAGTCAATAGACAATAGACAATAGACAATAGACAATAGACAATAGACAATAGGTGCATGAGTAGGCCATTCAGCCCTTCGAGCCAGCACCGCCATTCAATGCGATCATGGCTGATCACTCTCAATCAGTACCCCGTTCCTGCCTTCTCCCCATACCCCCTCACTCCGCTATCCTTAAGAGCTCTATCCAGCTCTCTCTTGAAAGCATCCAACGAGCTGGCCTCCACTGCCTTCTGAGGCAGAGAATTCCACACCTTCACCACCCTCTGACTGAAAAAGTTCTTCCTCATCTCCGTTCTAAATGGCCTACCCCTTATTCTTAAACTGTGGCCCCTTGTTCTGGACTCCCCCAACATTGGGAATATGTTATCTGCCTCTAATGTGTCCAATCCCCTAATTATCTTATATGTTTCAATAAGATCCCCCCTCATCCTTCTAAATTCCAGTGTATACAAGCCCAATCGCTCCAGCCTTTCAACATACGACAGTCCCGCCATTCCGGGAATTAACCTAGTGAACCTACGCTGCACGCCCTCCATAGCAAGAATATCCTTCCTCAAATTTGGAGACCAAAACTGCACACAGTACTCCAGGTGCGGTCTCACCAGGGCCCGGTACAACTGTAGAAGGACCTCTTTGCTCCTATACTCAACTCCTCTTGTTACGAAGGCCAACATTCCATTGGCTTTCTTCACTGCCTGCTGTACCTGCATGCTTCCTTTCATTGACTGATGCACTAGGACACCCAGATCTCGTTGAACTCCCCCTCCTCCTAACTTGACTCCCCCTCCTCCTAACTTGAGTCAAGTCAAGTCAATTTTATTTGTATAGCACATTTAAAAACAACCCACGTTGACCAAAGTGCTGTACATCTGATTAGGTTCCAATGGAAAAAAAAATGAAACATACAGTAGCACGCCATCAGTTCACAGCGCCTCCTCAATGAGCCTCAAACGCTAGGGAGTAGAAATAGGTTTTGAGCCTGGACTTAAAGGAGTCGATGGAGGGGGCAGTTCTGATGGGGAGAGGGATGCTGTTCCACAGTCTAGGAGCTCCAACCGCAAAAGCGCGGTCACCCCTGAGCTTAAGCCTAGACCGCGGGATAGTGAGTAGCCCCAAGTCGGCCGACCTGAGGGACCTGGAGTTGGAGAGGTGGGTTAGAAGATTTTTGATGTAGGGGGGGGAGTGTCCATGTAGGGCTTTATACGTGAATAGGAGGAGCTTGAAGTTGATTCTGTACCGTACAGGGAGCCAGTGGAGAGAGGCCAGAATCGGGGTGATGTGGTCCCTTTTACGGGTACCCGTCAGGAGTCTCGCTGCGGCGTTTTGGACCAGTTGCAGGCGGGACAGGGAAGATTGGCTGATCCCAGTGTATAGGGAGTTGCAGTAGTCTAGGCGGGAGGAAATGAAAGCGTGAATGATTTTTTCTGTGTCGTCGAATTGGAGGAAAGGTTTGATTTTAGCTATGGTTCGAAGTTGGAAGAAGCTGGCTTTTACCACAGCGTTGACTTGCTTATCAAATTTTAATGCAGAGTCAAATATCATGCCGAGGTTTTTGACATGCGGTTTGACTAGGCAGGATAGACTTCCAAGACTGCCTGTTATCAATTTGATGGAGTCGGGGGGGCCGAATAGGATGACCTCAGACTTGCTCTCATTTAATTGGAGGAAGTTCTGTGCCATCCAACATTTTATGTCCTCAAGGCAGTGTAAGAGGCTGTTTAAATTTGACTGGTTGTTGGGTTTCAGGGGGAGGTAAAGCTGAGTGTCATCGGCATAGCAGTGGAAAGAAATGCCGTGCCTTTGAATGATTTGGCCAAGGGGGAGCATGTATAGAGAGAAGAGAATGGGGCCTAGGATGGAGCCTTGTGGAACTCCGCAGGAGAGGCTAGCTGGAGCAGAGGAATAACTGCCTATGTTGATGGCGAAACTCCTATCTTTGAGGTACGAAGCGAACCAGCTCAGGGCAGTGCCATCAATGCCAACCGCGTACCGGAGACGGTCAATAAGGATGGTGTGGTCCACTGTATCGAACGCTGCGCTGAGGTCGAGAAGGAGCAGGATTGCACAGTCACCGGTGTCGATGGCGAGAAGCAGGTCGTTGTGTACCTTCAACAAGGCAGACTCTGTGCTGTGGTGGGCTCTGAAACCTGACTGGAAACTTTCCAGGATGGTGTTTTGGTGCAGGTAGGGCACTAATTGGTTTAGAATTGCCTTTTCAAGGACTTTTGACAGGAATGGCAGTTTGGAAATGGGTCTGTAGTTGCTAGGCAAGGTGGGGTCTAGGTTAGGTTTTTTCAGTAGGGGCTGGACCACCGCGTGCTTGAAACTGGTTGGAACAGTGCCAGTGGCCAGAGAACTGTTGATAATAGAGAGGATGCTGGGACCGGCTATTGCAATGACATCCTTCAGAAGGGCAGTGGGGGCAGGATCAAGGGGGTAGGTTGCAGGTTTCATAGCGGAGACAAGTTTTGCAAGGGAGGATAGAGTGACGGGTTGGAAGCAGTCCAATTTAGATGAACAGACTAGTGAGACAGCTAGGTCACGGGTGGGAGGGGAAATGTTCATTCTAATGTTCTCAACTTTGTTGGTGAAAAATTTAGCGAATTCTTCGCACTTAGCAGGGGACCCAACTAAGCTGGTACTGGGGGCGGGACATATGACAGAGGTAATTGTTCTAAATAGGACCTTGGAGTTATGAGAGTTTTTGGAAATAAGGTCGGAGAAGTATTTTGCTCTAGCAGACTTTACTGCTTCCTGGTATTTGAGAAGATTGTTTCTCAGAATTTCAAAGGAAATTTGAAGCTTGTCACATTTCCACCTCCTTTCTGATTTTCTGCACTCCCTTCTTAGGGCTTTGGTGGAGTCATTGAGCCACGGCCGACCTTTGGGCTTAGGCTTTTTCATTTTAAGGGGAGCGATAGAATCCAGGATGGAAGAGCAAGTGATATTAAATAAAGAGGCGAGATCCTCAGTGCTGAGATGGGGGGGGAGAGGCCTCAATAGTGCAGATGTTGGGGGCAGCTGTGAGAGCCTCGGAGAATTTACTGGCAGTCAATGAATTTATGTCGCGGGAGTAGCGAACAGGGAGATAGTCAACCTATGTCCACCCGTGACAAGCTACGACAAGCTGCGACCCTGAAGACTGAACACAACAGAACACAACAGAACACAACAGAACACAACCAACACAGAACAACAGAACACAAGTGCAAAAACATACAAAACCTATCATTATTTATGGACACATTACATTGATGGATGATCAGATCAAGTCCACACTTGGAATTCGCCGAAGTCAGCACCAGCGACAACCTACGTCACCTGGCGACAACCTACGACAGCGCCTACGTCAGTAGACGTCAAGCTACGCTCATTGGCGTCAAATCAACAGTCGCCGAAAATTTCTAAACATTTGCAAAATCCAGCAGCCACCAGAAAAATGCTACGACTCTTTGGAGACTACTCACGACCATGCACGTGATACCCCGGCGACCGTGTGGCGACAGCCTCTAGTTGCCTAAAAATTCGCCGAACTGGGACAGGGGCTTAAAGGTCTCATTGGAGACCTGCCACATTTCCTCAGTCTCCTCAGGAAATCGAGGCATTGGTGTGTCTTGGCTTTCACTTCAACATGGTTGGTCCATAATAGATTGGTGGTAATATCTGCACCTAAGAAGTTGAAGCTCTTAATCATTTCCACTTTGGCACCATTGCTGCTGTTTAGGGCATATACTCCACCATGCTTCCTAAAGTTGATAACCAAATAACCAAAGTCCGTAGTCTCTTTTTTGCACTGGTTTATTTTCACCCACATGTTTAGACCGTAATGGTGTATCCTTATTGTTTTGATGTGTTTATGCTTTATTTTTAATTGTTAACTGTGTGTTTGTGTTGTTATTTGTGAGCGGAGCACCAAGGCACATTCCTTGTATCTGCATACTTGGCCAATAAACTTATTCATTCATTCATTCTTTCTTTCATTCATTCATTCATTCATTCATTCATTCATAACCAGCTCCATCACAGACATAAACTAAACTCATATTTGTGCAAGGATTTGACTTCCTATTACATCCATTTGAATTGTCTTTACACCATCAGAGCACTTCAGTTATCTTTAGGAGCAGAGGGCATTGGAACAGTTGCATACTAGTTTTGTGTAAATGCATCTGCTGACAACAATGTCAAACTTCACTGGAATCTGAGCATTACCATTCAGATAAATGAATTTATTCTTGGGTGCGTAAAAAACCCAATACTGATATGCACATTGTGCAATAATTTATTTATAGTGCACTTGGATAAATCGGACTAAAACAAACGGGACCTCTGATGCCAACTGTGCATTAACCTGTGAAGTTATCACACAGAGGAAATAGTGCTCGAATGATGCTTTGACTGTTGAAGTTTAAGAAGCATACTGTTTGTTGTGTGGACATCAATGGGTTGCTCCCCATGTATTTAGCTGGTACTATTAACAGTTAACACTCAGAGCAACATCACTGGAATGGAGTCAGATGAGCCCAGAATAAGGACTAGATTAACAGGAATTGGCAAAAAGGAGAGGGATGGAGAACGGGGAAAATGCTCTGTCAACTAAATGGGAATCATGGTTCCTTCACCCACCTAGCCATCAGGATGTTGGTGAGATCTGGTGGAACTCTGGCTAAGGGGAACATTCCATCCACTCCCAATAGACCCCCCCCCCCCCCCCCCCCCCATCATGGAGAAGTACATGACACTAATTCCTCTAGTGTTTAATTATTTATTATTCATTATCCATTTAACTCATAAATGTTCAGTGGATTAGTCAACTGCTCAACTTTTAAAAATGAGTCGTAAAAAGGCCAAAGGCTAAAATTTAATTGGTATCTTTACAAAAGTACTAACATTTAAATAAACAAGAATTGGCATCTATAAGAGAAGTAAATAGGATAATTAAACTTAATGATAAAAAGATAGATGGAAGGAAGAAATCTAGGTAATCAAAGTTTCTCATGAAAATTAGATCAGTTAGCTCCGGAAATAAATAAATAGATGTTGTGGTATTGATTGGAGCAATACTAACACTGTGTAAGGACTGCAAAACTGTTGGGAGGAGGAACGTGAAATTGCCTGGATAACCAGTCCTCACCAACATCCTGATGGCTAGGTGGCCAGGATTCAGTTCCAGAATCATTGCCTTAAAGAGACACTCTAGCAGAAGCAAGTTCTGAACAGTTAAGTTCAAAACACCACAGCAATATGGTTAAAAGAAATGGGTCAACAAGGTAACGAGTATTTGGCAGAAGGTAGACATGAAATGCTGGAGTAACTCAGTGGGACAGGCAGCATCTCTGGAGAGAAGGAATGGGGGACGTTTGGGGTCGAGACCCTTCTTCAGACTGATGTCGGGGGAGTGGGCATTTAGTGGAAGTGAGTATTTAGCTGATATTGTTGACAGTTAACATTCGGAGCAACATCACTGGAATGGATGTGTAGGAAGGAACTGCAGATGCTGGTTTACACCGAAGATAGACACAAAATGCTGGACAGTGGGACAGGCAACATCTCTGGAGAGAAGGCATGGGTGCCATTTCGGGTCTCGACATTTCTATCCAGAGATGCTGGCTGTCCTGCTGAGTTACTCCAGCATTTTGTCTCTATCACTGGAATGCGATCAGATGAGAGAATAAGGACTAGATTAACAGGAATTCAGTGCATGGGAATTGGTAAATGGAGAGGGGTGGGACAAGGGGAACATGCTCAGTTAACTAAATGAGAATCATCATTATAACAAAATACAGAGGGGGAGGTTCTATAGAGGTTGGTCCTGACAGACTTGCTGCCTGCAGGGCAAGATGCACGGAATGAGGGCAGGAGGAAGGCTGTGGGGTATGCAGCAGAGTGTTAGCTATGGCAGAAGAGGAGAAGGGCAGGGGAGGCCAGTACTGACTTCTAAAAAGACTGAGGTTGAATAATATGTACGTCTTTATTTCAAGGAAGATAAAACATAAGGGAGTGACACCTGTGCTTTGGTTGTCTGAAGCCTTGGTGTTACCTCATTGGAAATCAGTTCTCGATGCCCTTTCTCGGGAATGGTGCATTAGCCTCACAGTTACACCATCTCAGGTTCGTCTGGATGATCAGGGTAACTGGAGGAGGGCAGGCTGCATAATTTAGATTTTATTTTCTGAAATGTAGACGGTTGAACAGTGATTTAATTGAGGTATTTGAAATAATAAACGGTTTTGATAGATTATCTTCAGCAGAACAATTGGAGACACGGTTGCGATCTTACAGTTAGAAAAAGGCTGAGAGTAGAAACAACAAGGAGATCAGAATGCCCAAAGAGCAGTGAGAATGTCCGTTTCTTCCCTTCAGATGCAATTATGGGAGATTCCTATTAAACAATCATTAAGAAATATGGATCAAAGGTATGTAAATGAACTTAAGGTCCTATGTAACCAAATAGTAGTCATCATTGGTCATTATCTAACCAAATAATAACAGAATCACTGGACCTGTTTGACATATGTCTGCTCCTATATTCCTATTTAGGTAATAAATAGGAACTGCAGACACTGGTTTATTCTTAAGATCAACACAAAATGCTGGAGTAACGCAGTGGGTCAGGCAACATCTCTGGAGAAAATGGATAGGTGACATTTCAGATCAGGATCCTTCTTCAGACTCATTGTCACAATCAGTTTGGAGAGCGATCCCAACCCAAAATGTCACCATTCCATTTTCTCCAGAGATGCTGACTGACCCGCTGAGTTACTTCCTATCTAGGTTATAAATTGCATAAAAAACAAAAAGACCTGAAAAAAACACGCAAACACATTACATCTTGCACCAAATTGACGGACCTTATCTTTAAATTCTTTGAATGGATAAGAAAATTACTATTAGTTCAAATTGCTTGATGATGTTCAAACTAAAATAGTTGATGATGGGTACGATGGGCAGAACAATGGAAAATAGAATTTAATCCTGGTAAGTTTGAGATAATGGACTTTGAGAGGTCAACAAGGATAGGAAGAAGCAATGAATACAAGGCCCCTGGGAACATAGAACAACCAAGATGCTTTGATGAATCTGTCTGCAGGTTCCTGAAAGTGGCAACACAGGTAGTAAGGAGGTGAACACGGCATACAGAATACCTGCCTTCATTAGACAGTGCTTAGAATACAAGACACGAGAGTTTATGGTCCAATTTTATAAAACCTCAGTCAGGCCACAGCTGGAATACCGTGTACAGTTTTGGTCTTCGTACTATAAGAGGACAGGGTTGAACTGGAGAGGCTTGAGAGGAGATTTACCAGGACATTGTCTGGGATGGAAAGTTTCAGTTATGAGAAGAGTCCAGATAAGTTGAGTTTGTTTTCCTTGGATTTGAGGAGGCTGAGGGGTGATCTGATAGAGGTATATAAAATGAAGTGTATAGGGTCGATTATAGGACACCTTATTCCATAAGAGAGTTGTCTAAAATTCATGGGCATAGGTTTGGGGTAAAAGATAAGAAATTTAGTGGGGATCTGAGAAAAAAATATTTTCACCCAGAAAGTGTTTGGAATCTGGAATGCACTGTATCTGAGGCAGTGTAATGGAGGCAGGTACACTTACACCATTTAAGAAATATGTAAAGAATGTATCATCAAGGCATTTGAGGCAACAGACCAAGTGCTAGCAGAGAGGATTGGTGGAGATGCATACTCAATGGTCAGCATACTGTGGTGGACATTAGGGCCTGATTCTGTGGTGTATTTCTCAACTCACAGCAAATGGTCTAATTACAAAAAAGGGTGTCTTGTTACTCAGCAGCATCTATTAAATTATACAGTCAGTAATTTGTTATTTACTTTACAACCACCTATGATTTCTCTGCAAACTTCATTGAATAGTTATGGGGTCTATTTTAAAAATAATATCATCAGTGTAATTGAGGAAAGAATTCTTAAATCACCTTCACTGGAAAATAGCGTTTCACTATTTGTAACCATGGGGATGGAAACATTTCATGAAGACAGCAGAAAAATAATAAAATGGAATCAAGCTTTAATAGTGGGTGGCACGTCGGCACAGCGGTAGAGTTGCTGCCTTACAGCACCAGAGACCCAGGATCGATCCCGACCACGGGTGCTTGTCTGTACGCAGCTCGTACGTTTTCCCCGTGAACATGCATGTGTTTTCTCCGTGAGCTCCGGTTTCCTCCCACACTCCAATGACGTGCAGATTTCTAGGCTAATTGGATTGGTATAATTGTTAATTGTCCCTAGTGTGTGTAGGATAGTGTTAGTGTAGGGATCACTGGTCGGCACGGACTCAGTGGGCCAAAAGGCCTGTTTTTGCGCTGTATCTCTAAACTAAACGGAACTGAACTAAAGAAGATAGACACAAAAAGCTGAAGTAACTCAGCGGGACAGGCAGCATCTCTGGAGAGAAGGAATGGGTGACGTTACGGGTCGAGACCCATCTTCAGACTGGTTAGGGATAAGGGAAACGAGAGATCTAGACAGTGATGTGGAGAGATAAAGAACAATGAATGAAAGAAGAGCTGGCAGAGGCCAGCATTATGCAAGTTGATGTATACGCCAACAGCTTGAGCTCAACCAGCATCATCAAGATTGATGGCATTAATCTCCGATCATCTCCTATCCCTCCTCTCGGTGGCATGCTCACCTCAAGAAAATAGTTTACACTATTTGCAAAATCATGTCCGTTTCTTTTGAATATTGAATACTGATTGAGAACTGGAGACATAAATTTCAAGAGTTGTATTCTGTTTCCCTTTCTGCACAGGTGTATCCTGGATCGGTGGAGCTAATGCAAGTTATTGAAGATTTCATCCATGTTGTAGGCATGGGCATGATGGATTTCCACAATTCCTACTTAATGACTGGAAACCTAGGTGGGTGAGACTGCTAAAGTTTTCTGATTGGCATTTGTTGGTGATTAGCTCTGCTCCAAAAGAAGGCATTTGTATTATCATAACAAACAATTATGTGATTTAGGCAACTTCCGAAGGATTTGATGGTTTGAGATATTATTCATACTGTGAAGCCTGACTTTGCAGGTCTGGTCGCACCTACTTCCTTAAATAGCAATCGCTGCTTTGTCATGCTCAATCTTTCTTTTTTGCCAGCACTGATGAGAAATGCAATAATTTTATGTTAAAAATCATAAAATAATGTTAATGCTGTGTTTGGTTCGGGAAGACATTGTATCTCCTATGTTAAGAAGTGATGGGGAGAACGGAAGAGTTGACTCATCTCTTACAAGTAGAGAAAGTTTACTGATGTGTTCAAAAATATGAGCAGCGTTGAAACAATAAAAAGAGTCGACTGATCTCTTACAAGTAGAGAAGGTTAGCTGATGCGTTCACAATTTTAAGCAGTGTTGAAATAATAAGTATGAGAATCATTTTTGGTGGTAGAAGGGTGGACAACCAGAGGTCCTAGAATTAAGGTACTCGCCCTGAGGATCAGAGCAGAGATGACAAGAGTATTTTGCGGAGTGAATTGTGAGAAACTGAAAATGAGAGTGCAGATTCAATTGTAAGATTAAACAGATGCTCAATATATATTTAAAAGGAAACCATCAAGGCTAAGTGGGAAGGTGCAATTACAGGGAGCTAATTAGATATCTCCTTTGCAGAGGTAGCATGGGTGTGATGGGCCAAGTAGCCTCATTATGGCGCATGGACCAGAATGCAGTGTAGTGTTGTGAAATCTCTGCACAACTGTGAGTTTTTGCTCCAAAACCTTGAGTGCTGTGCTCTGCAATGAATATACTGGAAGAGACAGCTTTCACAGGCCGAATTACCCTTCTTTCCATTGGAATATTTTCTATTTGCTCTCCTGTCTAAATCTCAAGGTACTCCGGATGAGATGATCAGTTTGTGTTGCATTACAGTCATTGTCACATCAATGGGACAATCTAATTTCCCTCATATATAAACATATGGAGGCACACTTTTCCCATTGGTTTGAGATGAGTACTATAAAGATATGTTTCCTGATATCCTATCCAGATAATTAATTTCTATGCCCTATAGACATTCCCAATATCGGAATGTGCCCTTTGGAATGTCAGCAGGGCATGATACGATACGATACGATTAAACGTTATTTATCCCAGGAGGGAAATTGGTCAAAATGGCACATTCCCATATTTAGAATGTCTACAGTGAATAGAGATTAATAGCTCTTAATAGATCATCCCTCTAATGTATTAGACCTGAGAGTTCGGAAATCATACTGGTCTTCATGAGTGTCTTCAAGCTCTGCTGGCCAAGAGTGTTGTGAGCAACGGCTTGGACATTTAGAAAGAAGCATCGGGACACATTTCAAGATACGTGGAGGATTGTAAGAGGCAGACAATTTATCACGAGGAAGGTAAAAGGAAAATGTAAATTTCTGATCCACACACATGTGGACTGTGACAAAATGTACCAAGAGCAAGGATTCAGAAGCTCATGAACTTGCACCAGGAGGTGCTTTTCACTTCCTTCCCTAACTCACACAGAAGCTTGGCAGAATCACCACAGATAAAAATACTGGCCACCCCATCGTGGAGCCAAGGGGAACCGCTGCTGAATTTTAGAGGCTAATAGAGGCTATTTCATTGTATAAGAAGGAATTGCAGATGCTGGTTAACACCAAGATCGACACAAATGCTGGAGTAACTCAGCGGGTCAAGCAGCATCCCTGGAGGGAAGGAATAGGTGGCATTTTAGGTGGAGACCTTTCATCAGACTGGTGTGAAGAGTCTCGACCCGAATTGTCACTCATTCCAATCCTCCAGAGATCCTTCCTGACCTGCTGAGTTTCTCCAGCATTTTGTGTGTATTAAGGATGTATTGTTGGTCTGGATAGATGAGTTAATATTCCATCAAGGCAGATGGGCATTCGAGTAAATGAAATAAACATGGAATAAATCAAAAAGCAAGTCTCAGTAACAGTAAGAATCAAAATATAATATTGTCATAAAAGCCTATCTGGTTCACTTTGCGAAAATAAATCTGCCATCCTTATTTAGTCCAGTCCATATGTGCCTCTGGATTTATCAAAGCAGCTGGCACTTAACTGCCTCCTCATTTGAGGGGCAATTGCTGATGAATAATAACCTGAAACATCCACTTGCCACGAATGAATAAAAAGATTGTGGCTTGGTGTGATGTTCTATTGGGTGACACTTGAGTGAACCACCGGGGAATATTTCATGGTGTTAAAGGCATACCATGAACACATGTTGTTGGAAACTTGCAAGGGTCATGATCTGGTGCACCCAATGGTACCAGAGTGCTACATCAGTTTCACAAGTAAGTACCTAAATGCTGTGGTCACCCCTCTGTCACACAGAGTGCAGGAGGATGGTAAGTGCTTAGCTAAAAGAGTGGACAGGAATACCAGTTGGGCAGTACAAGAATCTTCCAGCAGGAGAGAGGGCTTTGATGAACGGGGAGCAACACTGTGTAGACAGAAAGAGTTATGGACCATGCACGGTTTCAGAAACTGCAAGGAATTAAAGAACAAGACTTCAGCGTTAATAATCTGGCAGTGCCACACACTAATGAATACTAACAAGGCAGGTTAATGTGTGGCTGGGCCTGGCCTTCAGATCTGAGGAGGTCTGGGGGCAGTGTTCTGGTAGGATGGTCTGAACAAGATGAAGTACACCCCGACTGGAATGTGACCAGTGATTTAGCAGTGAGGTTAATGAGTGTTGTGAGCAATGGCTTGGACTTAATTAGAAAGAAGCATCAAGACATATTTCAAGACGCATGGAGGATTGTGAGAGGCAGACAACTTACAGTGAAGAAGGTAAGAGGAAAATGTAAAGCAGAATGGTGTGATTAGAAAGTGAAGGTGCGCTGAGCAGGTTAATGAAAATAACAAGCCATACATGTGAATATCCACATGATGTAGAGGAAATGAAGAGGTCCCACCCCCAAAATAAGGAGAGAAGTAGGAATGTAATATTCACCTCTCCAATGTACCAATCCATACTTCCAGTTTTGAACACATCCTTAATAGAAAGTGACTTGAGAAACAGTTCAATAGAACATAGAACATTTTTCCATCACAATTCATGAGGTTTAGTGTATTCGCTGCCCCAACTAGCATTCGCTGCGTAGGAGGATGCGGAATGCATTCTGTGGTGATGCTATAAATCTAGGAATGTCACTAATTGATTTTGTGGATAACTTGCTGATGTGATCATGATTCAGTGCATTCAGCACTGAATCAGGATGCATCACAGCTTGGTTTTGGAACCGCTCCATCCAGGATCGCAAGAAATCGCAGTGAATTGTGGACGCAGTCCAGACCATCACACAAACCAACCTCCCTTCCATTGACTCCATTTATACCTCACGCTGCCTCGGCAAGGCCAGCAGCATAATCAAGGACGAGTCGCACCCTGGCCACTCACTCTTCCCCCTTCTCCCATCAGGCAAAAGGTATAGAAGTGTGAAAATGCACACCATAAGATTCAGGGACAGTTTCTTCCCAGCTGTTATCAGGCAACTGAATCATCCAGAGAGCAGTGCTGAACTACTATCTACCTCTTTGATGTCCCTTGGACTATCCTTACCCGAACTTTACTTCGCATTAAACGTTATTCCCTTATCATGTATCTACACACATGTATAGTCTTTCCGCTGACTGGTTAGCAAGCAACAGAAAGCTTTTCACTGTACCTTGGTGTACGTGACAATAAACTAAACTGAAACTCAGCACTGATGTGTTGGTTGCCTGACTATAAATGCATCATGTTATTCCAACAGACCTTGTTAAATCGCATTATTATAAAACACTTCCAAAGTAAAGCAGCATGCTGGAAGTGGTGAATTGTTACCACCGTGTCAAATTTAAAACAAAAATAAATTAGATGCAAAAGATATTTTCCATCCAAAATGTGTAGTTACAGAAACAGAATGCATAGCATTTCATGACCACTTGCATTAATGTGATGTCTTTAACCCAGTGAAATGATGCAGGATTATTTACCGAAGCGGTTATCAAACAAAAATTGATACCGAATAACAGAAGGAAATGCTCATGCAGGTGATAAAAAACGTAGTCAAAGAAGAACATTTTGAATGGAGAATAAAGAGGTGGGTGAGTTCAGGCAGAGCAATCCTTCAGGGTCTCAGCAAATGAAGTCACAAACTGGCAATGGCAGAACAAATAACACAGGGAATGTCGAACAAGCATGAAATGGAAGAGCTCAAAGACTCCCCTGTGTTTTAGAGCTGTTTTAGAGGCTTTAGACTGTGAAAAGTTAACATCCCATAGCTCATGGTACAGGGGCAGGTAATCTCTTTTGCCGATCAGAAGTCATTGAACTCTGAAATTATGGACATGTTTTGTGCTTGAAATGCAAACCTGCTGGGTGCCCCCATGAAAAAAAAAACTAACAAGCACTGTCACTACTCAGACACATGTGGCATGCCATCAACAAAACGAGCTAATTCCCAAGTCCGACCAAGACCAGGACGAGAAATATCCCGGAATCGAGGAAAACCATCTTCTCGTTGGAATTGCACCAATTGTTCAGAATACCCAGCAGAGCTACCCTGATCTTTGAACTGGTATTGATCTCTTGTGGAGCAAATGGGGATTAATTTAATGACTGGATTATTCATAAATTTATAAATCATAGGAGCAGAAGTAGGCCATTCGGCCCATCGAGTCTACTCCACCATTCAGTCATGGCTGATCTATCTTTCCCTCACAACCCCATTCTCCTGCCGTCTCCCCAAAACCATTTACTAATCAAGGATCTGTCAAACTCCACTTTAAAAATACCAGATTACTTGTACTCCAAAGCTGTCTGTGGCAATGAATTCCACAGATTCACGAACCAATGTCTAAAGAAATTCCTCCTCATCTCCTTCTTAAAGGCATGTCCTTTTATTCTGACACTATGCCCTCAGGTTCGAAATTCTCCCACTAGTGTAAACATCCTCTCCACATCAATTCTATCCAGGCCTTTCACTATTTGGTAATTTTCAATGAGGTCCCCCCTCATTCTTCTACTATCTTCCATCTACTTCCATCTACTAACACTCTCCTCCACCTAGCAGAGCTGGTTCTTATCGTTAACAACTTCTCCTTTGACTACTCCCACTTCCTCCAAACCAGAGGCGTAACTATGGGCACTAGCATGGGCCCTAGCTATGCCTGCCTCTATGTCGGGTACGTCGAACAATCTCTGTTCCAGATGTATACCGTCCCAATCCCCGAACTCTACCTCCGCTACATTGACAACTGTATTGGTGCTACCTCTTGTACCCATGCAGAACTCACTGACTTCATACATTTCACCACCAATTTCCATCCTGCTCTTAAATATACTTGGACCATCTCTGATATCTCCCTACCGTTTCTGGATCTCACCATCTCCATCACAGGAGACAGACTAGTGACTGACATCTACTAGAAACCCACTGACTCCCACAGCTAACTGGACTACACTTCTTCCCACCCTGTCTCCTGCAAAAAGTCTATCCCCTACTCCCAATTCCTCCATCTACACCGCATCTGCGCCCAGGATGAGGTGTTTCACACTAGGGCATCAGAGATGTCCTCATTTCATTAGGAAACGGGGCTTCCCCTCTTCCATTATAGATTAGGCTCTCACTAGGGCTTCCTCTATATCCTGCAGCTCCGCTCTTACTCCCCCTCCCCACATTCGTAACAAGGACAGAATCCCCCTTGTCCTCACCATCCAACCCATCAGCCAGCATATCCAACAAATCATCCTCCAACATTTCCGTCACCTCCAACGGGATCCCACTACTGGCCACATCTTCCCATCTCCTCCCCTTTCTGCGTTCCGCAGAGACCGTTCCCTCCGTAACTACCTAGTCCACTCATCCCTTCCTACCCAAACCACCCCCACCCCAGGCACTTTCCCCAGCAATCGCAGAAGATGCAACACCTGTCCCTTTACCTTCCCTCTCGACTCCATCCAAGGACCCAAACAGTCTTTCCAGGTGAGACAGAGGTTCACCTGCACCTCCTCCAACCTCATCTATTGTATCCGCTGTTCCAGATGTCAACTTCTCTACATCGGCGAGACCAAACGCAGGATTGGCGATCGTTTCGCTCAACAGCTTCGCTCAGTCCGCTTAACCAACCTGATCTCCCGGTGGCTGAGCAGTTCAACTCCCCCTTCCACTCCCAGTCTGACCTTTCTGTCATGGGCCTCCTCCAGTGCCATAGTGAGGCCCACCGGAAATTGGAGAAACAGCACCTCATATTTCGCTTGGGCAGCTTACAGCCCAGCGGTATCAACATTGACTTCTCTAACTACAGATAGTTCCTCTGTCCCTCTCTTCCCCTCCTCCTTCCCAGTTCTCCCACTGTCTTCCTGTCTCCACCTCTATCCTTTCTTTGTCCCGCCCCCCTGACATCAGTCTGAAGAAGGGTCTCGACCCGAAATGTCACCCATTCCCTCTCTCCGAGATGCTGCCTGACCTGCTGAGTTACTCCAGCATTTTGTGATACCTTCTAAACTCCAGTGAGTACAGGCCCAGTGCCATCAAATGCTCATTATATTTTTACCCAATCATCCCTGGGATCATTCTCGTAAACCTCCTCTGAACTCTCTCCAGAGCAAGCACATCCTTCCTCAGATATTGGGCCCAAGATCTCACAATACTCCTATTACTATTACTGTTTTAATTCGAGAGGATGAGAATATATAAACATTGAATAATGCTGAGGCCTTATTACTGATCACAATACTCCAAATGCAGTCTGACCAGTGTCTTATAAAGCCTCAGCATTACATCAATGTTTTTATATTATAGTCCTCCTGAAATAAATGTAAATATTACATTTGTCCTTCCTTACTTCCTTGGGAATCCTGCACCAGCACTCCCAAGTCCCTATGCACTGCTGAATTTTGAATTCGCTCCCCATTTAGAAAATAGTCTATAACTTTATTCTTACTACCAAAATTCGACTCCACATTTTGCTACACTGTATTCCATCTGCCACTTATTCGCCAACTCTCCCAACCTGTCCAGGTCCTTCTGCAGAGTCCCTGCATCTTCCACACTACCTGCCCCACCATCCAGGTTTGTATCATCTGCAAACCTGGCCACAAAGCCCTCAATCCCCTCATCCAAATCATTGATATACAATATGAAAAATAGCAGCTTCAATACTGACCTCTGTGGAATTCCACTAGTCACTGGCAGCCAACTAGAAAAAGCCCCCTTTATTTTTACTCTTTGTTTTCTGCCATCCAGCCAAAATGATATCCATGCTAGTATCTTCCCTCTAATACCATGGGCTCTCATAGACAATAGACAATAGGTGCAGGAGTAGGCCATTTGACCCTTCGAGCCAGCACCGCCATTCACTGTGATCATGGCTAATCATCCACAATACCACAGTACCCTGTTCCTGCCTTCTCCCCATATCCCTTGACTCCACTATCTTTAAGAGCTCTATCAAACTCTCCTTTGAAAGCATCCAGAGAATTGGCGTCCACTGCCTTCTGAGGCAGAGAATTCCACAGATTCACAACTCTGGGTGAAAAGGTTTTTCCTCATCTCCGTTCTACATGGCCTACCCTTTATTCTTAAACTGTGGCCCCTGGTTCTGGACACCCCCAACATCGGGAACATGTTTCCTGCCTCCAGGTATCCAATCCTTTAATAATCTTATTTGTTTCAATAAGATCCCCTCTCATCCTAAATTCCAATGTATACCAAGCCCAGTCACCCAACATATGACAGTCCCGCCATCCCAGGAATTAACCTCGTGAACCTACGCTGTACTCCCTCAATGGCAAGAATGTCCTTCCTCAAATTTGGAGACCAAAACTGCACACTATAATCCAGGTTTGGTCTCACCAGGGCCCTGTACAACTGCAGAAGGACCTATTTGCTCCTATACTCAACTCCTTTTGTTATGAAGGCCAACATGCCATTAGCTTTCTTCACTGCCTGCTGTACCTGCATGCTTACTTTCAATGACTGATGTACAAGGACACCCAGATCTCGTTGTACTTCCCCTTTTCCTAACTTGACACCATTCAGATAATAATCTGCCTTCTTGTTCTTGCCACCAAAGTGGATAACCTCACATTTATCCACATTAAACTGCATCTGCCCACTCACCCAACCTGTCAAAGTCACCTTGCATTCTCATAGCATCCTCCTCACAGTTCACACTGCCACCCAGCTTTGTGTCATCTGCAAATTTGCTAATGTTACTTTTAATCCCTTCATCTAAAACATTAATGTATATTGTAAATAATAGTCCCAGCACCGAGTCTTGCAGTACCCCACAAGTTTAGAGATACAGCGCGGAAACAGGCCCTTTGGCCCATTACGTCTGTGCCGACCAGCAATCCCCGCACTCTACACACTAGGGACAATTTTTTACATTTACCAGCCAATTTACCTACATACCTGTACATATTTGGAGTGTGGGGGGAAACCGAAGATCTCAGAAAAAACCCACTGCCTGCCATTCTGAAACGGACCCGTTAATCCCTACTCTTTGTTTCCTGGCTGCCAAACAATTTTCTATTCATGTCAGTACCCTACCCCCAATACCATGTGCTCTAATTTTGTCCACTAATTTCCTATGTGGGACCTTGTCAAACGCTTTCTGAAAGTCCAGGTGCACTACATCCACTGGCTCTCCCTTGTCCATTTTCCTCGTTAGATCCTCAAAAAATTCCAGAAGATTAGTCAAGCATGATTTCACCTTCGTAAATCCATGCTGACTCGGACTGATCCTGTTACTGCTATCCAAATATGCCGCTATTTCATCTTTTACAATTGACTCCAGCATCTTCTCCACCACCGATGTCAGCTAACTGGTCTGTAAATCACTGTTTTCTCTCTCCCTCCTTTCTTAAAAAGTGGGATAATGTCAGCTACCCTCCAATCCACAGGAACTGATCCTGAATCTAGAGAATATTGAAAAATGATCAAAAATGCGTCCATGATTTCTCGAGCCACCTCCGTAAGTACCCTGGGATGCAGACCATCAGGCCCTGGGGATTTATCAGCCTTCAGTCCCATTTGTCTACCAACACCATTTCCTGCCTAATGTGAATTTCCTTCAGTTCCTCCGTCACCCTAAGACCTCTGTCCACTAGTAGATCTGGGAGATTGTTTGTGTCTTCCTTAGTGAAGACAGATCCAAAGTACCTGTTCAACTTGTCTACCATTTCCTCATAATATATTCACCTGGTTCTGTCTTCAAGGGACCCACATTTGTCTTAACTAATTTTTTCTTCTTCACAAACCTAAAGAAGGTCTTACTATCTCCTTTATATTCTTGGCTATCTTACCTTCGTACCTCATCTTTTCTCCCTGTATTGCCATTTTAGTTATCTTCTGTTGCTAGGAAATGGTTTTGGGTAGACTGATGGGACTGAAGGCTGATAAATCCCCAGGGCCTGATGGTCTGCATCCCAGAGTACTTAAGGAGGTGGCTCTAGAAATAGTGGAAGCATTGGAGATCATTTTTCAATGTTCTATAGATTCAGGATCAGTTCCTGTGGATTGGAGAATAGCAAATGTTATCCCACTTTTTAAGAAAGGAGGGAGAGAGAAAACGGGTAATTATAGACCAGTTAGTCTGACATCAGTGGTGGGGAAAATGCTGGAGTCAATTATAAAAGACGAAATTGCTGAACATTTGGATAGCAGTAACGGGATCGTTCCGAGTCAGCATGGATTTACGAAGGGGAAATCATGCTTGACAAATCTACTGGAATTTTTTGAGGATGTAACTAGGAAAATTGACAAGGGAGAGTCAGTGGATGTGGTGTACCTCGACTTTCAGAAAGCCTTCGACAAGGTCCCACATAGGAGATTAGTGGGCAAAATTAGGGCACATGGTATTGGGGGTAGGGTACTGACATGGATAGAAAATTGGTTAACAGACAGAAAGCAAAGAGTGGGGATAAATGGGTCCCTTTCGGAATGGCAGGCAGTGACCAGTGGGGTACCGCAAGGTTCGGTGCTGGGACCCCAGCTATTTACGATATACATTAATGACTTAGACGAAGGGATTAAAAGTACCATTAGCAAATTTGCAGATGATACTAAGTTGGGAGGTAGTGTGAATTGTGAGGAAGATGCAATAAGGCTGCAGGGTGACCTGGACAGGTTGTGTGAGTGGGCGGATACATGGCAGATGCAGTTTAATGTAGATAAGTGTGAGGTTATTCACTTTGGAAGTAAGAATAGAAAGGCAGATTATTATCTGAATGGTGTCAAGTTAGGAGGAGGGGGAGTTCAACGAGATCTGGGTGTCCTAGTGCATCAGTCAATGAAAGGAAGCATGCAGGTTCAGCAGGCAGTGAAGAAAGCCAATGGAATGTTGGCCTTCGTAACAAGAGGAGTTGAGTATAGGAGCAAAGAGGTCCTTCTACAGTTGTACCGGGCCCTGGTGAGACCGCACCTGGAGTACTGTGTGCAGTTTTGGTCTCCAAATTTGAGGAAGGATATTCTTGCTATGGAGGGCGTGCAGCGTAGGTTCACTAGATTAATTCCCGGAATGGCGGGACTGTCGTATGTTGAAAGGCTGGAGCGATTGGGCTTGTATACACTGGAATTTAGAAGGATGAGGGGGGATCTTATTGAAACATATAAGATAATTAGGGGATTGGACACATTAGAGGCAGATAACATGTTCCCAATGTTGGGGGAGTCCAGAACAAGGGGCCACAGTTTGAGAATAAGGGGTAGGCCATTTAGAACGGAGATGAGGAAGAACTTTTTCAGTCAGAGGGTGGTGAAGGTGTGGAATTCTCTGCCTCAGAAGGCAGTGGAGGCCAGTTCGTTGGATGCTTTCAAGAGAGAGCTGGATAGAGCTCTTAAGGATAGCGGAGTGAGGGGGTATGGGGAGAAGGCAGGAACGGGGTACTGATTGATAGTGATCAGCCATGATCGCATTGAATGGCGGTGCTGGCTCGAAGGGCTGAATGGCCTACTCCTGCACCTATTGTCTATTGTCTATTGTCTATTGTCTATTGCTCTTTAAAAGTTTCCCAATCCTCTGGCTTCCCGCTCATCTTTGCTATGTTATACTTCTTCTCTTTTATTTTTATGCTGTCCTTGTCTTCCCTTGTCAGCCACGGTCGCCTCTTACTCCCCTTAGAATCTTTCTTCCTCTTTGGAATGAACTGATCCTGCATCTTCTCTCATATTCTTTCGCAGCCTCACTTGCGGCACCATATCCAAGGCCATATTAAAATACAGGTAAACAACGTCCTCAGATTTTCCTTTGTCGATCCTGCTATTAACTTCCTCAAAGAATTCTAACTGGTTCGTCAGGCAAGATCGCACTTTCACAAAACCACGTTCGGCCTATTTTATCATGTGCTTCTAAGTACTCGTAAACCTCATCCTTTATAATGGACTCTGAAATCTTATCCACTGCTGAAGTCAGGCTAACTGGCCTATAGCTTCATCTCTTTTGCTTCACTCCCATCTTGATCAGCAGAGTAATATTTGCAGTTATGATTATTATTATTAGTAGTAGTATTATTAATATTATTATTGTTAGCATCAGTTCGCATCCTGATCAGCCTGAGTATCTCTGCTCCGGTTTCTGGAGTTGAAGTTGAACTTGAGTGCTACCAACATAGACAATAATTGTACTTCTACCTCAGACAATGGCTGTGTTCGTTGGAGATTAATTATCCTACCATAGGACCTCACATCATGAGTTATTCATGTGTCTTGTGACTGCTGAAATTTCGTTCGGTATTTATACCGAATGACAATAAAGTTCTGTTATACTGTTATGACCCAGACTCGCCCGTCGTAAACTGCTTGATCAGTGCTCTTCCCTCTGGCATGGCGTCATGAGTGGGCATGTTCACCAATGATCATGTAATGTTCCCTTCCATGTGGAACTCTGCAACAAATGAGGCAACCATACCTACCTGCAGTAGTTTAGTTTAGTTTAGAGATACAGCATGGCAATAGGCCCTAAAGCCCACCAATTCTGCAACGACCTGCAATCCCTGGGCATTAACATACTTAGAACTGATAACTGGAAGCTGTGTCCTCATTACATTATTTTTACCCCGGACTCACTGCCAAAGGTCCAGTATGATGTTCAGGCCAGATGAGAGCATTTCATAAAATGCTGACATAGGAAGGACAAGCCTGGTGGAGGCCTCGTTGCTGATCTGCAGAAGAGTTATTTATCTCTGGCTTACCTATTCAATCTTTCTAGGTTGCTTAATGTCTATTGATCAGGTATCCAGCAATCAGAGATTGGAAAGGTGTCTCTTACAGCAGATTGATGAGTCGTTCAGGAGTTTGAGAGTGGAGGATGTATTATATTGCGCATTAATCAGCTGTTCAGAAGCTGATGGAATGGTGAGCCATCAAAAGTTTACATTCTAGTAAAAAAGAGAGTGTCTCAAGCAGGGAATTGTGCCCTAAGCGCAGATTTGCGAGCTTCTAATCAGGTCTTTCATTATTAGGGCAGGACAGTGGTGCAGCGATAGAGCGACTGCCTTACAGCACCAGAAACCAGGGTTAGATCGTAACTACGGGTGCTGTCTGTACAGATCTTGTAGGTTCTCCCCGTGACCTGCATGGGTTTTATCCCAGATCTTCGTTTCCTCCCACACTCCAAATATGCACAGGTTTGTAGGCTAATTGGCTTGGTATACATGTAAATTATCCCTAGTGTGTGTAGGATAGTGTTACTGTGCGGGGATCGTTGGTCGGAACGAGCTTGGTGGGCCAGAGGGCCCGTTTCCGCGCTGTAGCTCTAAACTAAACTAAACTATAAACATGTTTCTATCTTTGTTCCCTACAAGGAACGTTGAATTTATTCTGAAACTCTAGCTAAGCTTTCTCTTCAGAAACAATGTCATTAAACTAAACAAGGTGATGCAATAGAATGTGCTACCTTGCTAGGGACAGCTTAAATGTTTTTACCCTCGTCCAAAGATTGTCCTTCCATGTCTCAGAACTGTGGACAGACAGCAGGTGTTGCGATATTGAATGAAGTGGAAACATGTCCATTTGGAGTCGTGCTCTTTGGTTGTGTAGAGGCACTGCATGATCAGAGACGTGCTTCTGGGTGAGCCTTTAAATCAGTCAGCCCTCCGCTCTCTCTGATTGTGGCAGAAAGGTCCCACGGCACTATTTTAAAGAGGAGCATTGGAGATCTCTTCATTCTGGTCAATTTTTCTACCCCCAAGACAACATCATTAATATAACAGCTTGCTTGTTTGATATCACTGAATATCTATGGGGGCCTGATATGAACGAATAGGCTGCAGATTCCCTTCATTAGAACAGTCACAACAACTTACAAAGAAGTATTCTTTTGGCTGTGGAGGATGTGAATGTTAATTTTTTCCTTTCTTCCCTTCCATTTATTGTGCTTCCTTGGTCACAGTAGGAGCTCTCCTCTTCCTGCCTGCCCAATGCACCCTGCTGCACACACAGTACCAGTATTTTATACACTTTTAATACAACTACAGAAGTTACAATTGTAGTACAAAAGAATGGCAAGTGGATGAATATAACTACAAACTTACATTTGTATCGTTCATCTCAGTGCCCATCTGTTTCCACAACCTTTTCTCAAGCTAAAGTAGACTTCTGCTTGCCTTTATATTACGTGATTTTCGTGCGATGAAATAGTGTCTCACTACAACCCCAATGCTTCCCTTTCTCAGTTTCTCAACTACACCAACATTTACCTACATGTTAACCCTGGGACACAAATCTGTCCCAGGCAGAACAAATTCAGGAGAGGTGGAAAGTGATGTTTTTGGGGAAAGTAAACCAAAGCAGAATATACACAGTGAATGACAGGGCGCAGGGTAGTGTTATTGCACAGAGAAACCCAGGGATACAAGTGCATAGTTCCCTGAAAGTGCAACACAAGTAGACAGGGTGGTGAATAAGGTGTACGGCACACTTGGCTGCATCGGCTGTGCCATTGATTGCAAAAGGTGGGGCAAGATACCATACAATACCCACTTTATTTATCCCAGAGGGAAATTGGTCTGTCATCAGTCAAAAGATACAGCTACAAGGCCTTGAAAGTGTCATGTGCATGAAAATCATGATGAAATTTGAGTGACCAGTTATTGCACAGCACATATGTAATATTGCACAAACATGAAATTAAATTATCTAGTGGAAAAGTGCAGGATGAGGGATATGCAACGATGGGGGGAGGATGGGGAGTCAGTCTACCCCACGACGGAAATGGGAGGATTGTACAGTTTGATGGCCACAGAGAAAATGGATCTCCCTTTTTCCAGGATCCAGTCCAAGATGTTGGTGAGATCATGCTTGGAGTATTGTGTGCAGTTCTGATCGCCACACTTTCAGAAGGATGTGATTAACCTAGAGAGTGGGTGCATAAAAGATTCACAAAGATAATGCCTGGGTTGGAGGGCTTGAGTTAAAAGGAGAGATTGGATAGGTTGACGATCCACACAAAGTTCTGGAGTAACTAAGCGGGTCAGGCAGAATCTCCGGAGAAAAAAGGATGAGTGACATTTTGGGTCGGAACCCTTCTTCAGACAGTAACATAGTTTAGTTTAGTTTAGAGATGCATCGCGGAAACAAGCCCTTTGGCCCAACGAGTCTGCACCGACCAGCAATCCTCGCACATTAACACTAACCTACACACACTAGGGACAATTTACAATTATACCAAGCCAATTAACCTATAAACCTATATGTCTTTGGAGTATGGGAGGAAACCGGTGATCCCAGAGGAAACCCACGCAGTTCATGGGGAGAATGTACAAACTCTATTCAGGCAAGCACCCATAGTCAGGTTCATTCCTGGGTCTTCGGCGCTGTAAGGCAGCAAATCTACCACTGCGCCACTATGCCGGTTGAGACTGTTTTTACAGGAAGGAAGGAGGATGAGCAGTGGCCATATAGAGGTTTATAAAATCAGGAAGGGCATAGAGAGGGTAGATATTCACATTCCTACATCTGGGTTAGAGGATTCAAAAGCTAAATGGGACCAGGGAAGATTAAAGGAAATCTACGAGGCACATTTTCACTCAGAGGGCAATGAGTATATGGAACAAGCTGCCAGAGGAAGTGGTAAAGGCAGGTACAATTACAACATTTAAAATACATTTAAAAGATTTAAAGGATTTAAAAGATATGGGGCAAATTCAGCCAATTGGGACTGGCTTTGATGGGCACTATGGTTGGGAAGGACAGGTTGGGCCAAAGGACCAGTGTGAAGAAGGGTCTCGACCCAAAACGCCACCCATTCCTGCTCTCCAGAGATGCTGCCTGACCCGCTGAATTACTCCTGCATTTTGTGTCTACCAGTTTCCAACCTGTATGGCTCAATAACTCAATGAGATACACCTAACCTCCATGTTTATGCATTCCCTCTTGAAACAAAACTTTAGAATTCTAGTTTTCAGGTGCAGCTGAACAAAATTGATCAACTATTTCATGTGCTCTTTTGTTATTTTCACCAGGAACTGCCTGTACTGCAGGTAGGAGGTGTTGGCAATTCTGATGATTAATATTTGTCTTTGCAAAGAGCTGTGCCAAGCTTCAATAAATCACTTGGTTTAATTGAGGCCAGAACATTTCGACCCACAGAAACCCCTCTTAATGGTGGGGAACGCCATATGCTGGTGGTGTGCAGAGGTTCAAAATAGACAGCACCCCCAGACTTGTCCAGATATCTTGTCTAGAATTGGTGCTTCTCTTAAAGATAAGCATCCCGATGACAGGAACATGGGAGACGGGTTGTGTAATTAGTGCCCTCCCTGGGCCAGTCTAACAGTTCACGTCATTGATGGTGATGTTCAGTCAGGGCACGGCAGTGCTGACTTTCTGTCATGGGCCTAATTACCGCACATTCACCTACCATCGTTTTCGGCACTGTTTCTACACTGAGTTTGTTTTGTCTGCTGTGCTGAATTGTCTATTTTAGTCTTGTGAGCACAGCAGCATTTACAGCTCTCTTGATTAGAAGCCAGCTAGAAAGGGACCAGTTTGCACTGCTGGCAGCCAGCTGAGGGTGTTCACATTAATTACAGATGCACAATAAGGTATTGAACACGAGCCCCTATGAGACCTATAAAAACAATCAACAAACTGCATTTATTTTGCCTCTTAAACACTTCAGAGTGTCAGAAGGCCCTTCATGATTGTGATTGAACAAAAAAGTGACAGCAAATCTCATACATCCATAGAGTGACTGATAGATTTGCTTTAAGAAGCATTTTAAACTAGGAGTTTGGAAGCAAGTCAACGCGGGAACATCCTTCCTGTAGAAGGGAGACCAGAAAAATACATGATACTCTAAATTGGCCTTCCCAACACATCTTGTACAGCTGTAACAAGACGTCCCAAGTTCTGCACACATATATCCTGACCGATGAAAGCAAAGATATCAGTCAATCAAAGCAGCAAGTTGTTAAAAGTAACAGAGAATATTGCTGATAGATTAGTTTATCAGCAAGTTTTGGCGATTCACAACTAGAAGATTACTTTTTTAATCCGCTGAATTTGATGGCTGTTTTGAATAAATTCATCATTAATTTTGTCCTCCAGTTCCATTTTACGTAACTAAGTGTCTGGTCCTTAGAATTTGTGATTATGCAAACAACTAAATTCAGAAACAGGCATTATTTCTCAATGTACAGGTGTGAATTCCTCAGCTGTTTACACCTCTTCTCAGGGAGTTTGTTCCAAAGACTTTTCCATTAGGAACAAGAACCTTATTTTCACCCAACCATTCAGCATTTTGTGAATTGTCTCTCATTTGTTAGATTGTTTGATATATTTTATAAAGGTGGTCAGAGAGCTAAGATGGAGTGACACGATCTTTTAAGTGGTTGTATATTTTGGAGTCCATGTTTCTGTGTAAGTAATTTTCTGACCAACAGAGCAGTTTTGAGCCTGAATACCAACTTGTAATCAATCAGCATTTATTAATCTTGATCATGACAACAAAATATTCTGTGTTTTCATTTGCTTTCATGATAATCATGCAAACATTTTGTATGCAATTTAAATGAAAATAAGGTAAAACTTTAAAAATTAATTCTCAGGGTTTAAAAAGGAGGCAACAATGCTTCAGAGCAAATAGCTTCTGCAGCATCAAATGTGCTTATCAGCTCAAAAGGGACAACTGTTAATTAACAAGAGCAATTGAGATATCTTATTTTTATATTTAAATGATAATGAATCTTTTATATCAAGGAAAATGCAAAGCTTGTTTTTCTGACTATAGCTGATTGAAGTCAATGCTTTGTATTTTGACGAGGTGTTGCACTGGCAGACATGGTTCATTGGGAAGCGCTCTCAGCTCTGAATCAGAAAGTCATGGGATCACACCACACTCCTGAGATGTGCAATAAATCTAATCTGATGCCTTCACACTGCGGAAATAAATGTGATCAGTCCCATCAATCCCAGGTTGATGAAAAGCAGGAGACCTTTGTTTTGGTGACCTGGTCAATGGCGATGTCTCACCCAGGAGCACCAACACAGTTTTCAAGAGAGAGTTAGATTTAGCTCTTAGGGCTATGTGGATATCAAGGGATATGTGGAAAAAGCAGGAACGGGATACTGATTTTAGATGATCAACCATGATCATATTGAATGGTGGTGCTGGCTCGAAGGGCCGAATGGCCTACTCCTGCACCTATTTTTCTTTGTTTCTATGTTAATACATTTCATTATCGCATTATGCATTGTGGAACTTTGCTGTGTATGGATTATTTCCTTCATTTAATTGCAACGTGTCAATAACCAGGTCAGCCCATTCCCTAATTGCCCCTCTGAAGGTGGTCTTGAGCCACTTGCTTAAACCACTGCAGTCCCGCTGCCTGACCCACTGAGATCCTCCAGCAGTTTGATTTTTGATTCATATTCCCGCATCTGCAGTCATTTGAGTATTCCATCCTGACTTGTGCCTTGTAGATGTTGGAAAGTCATTCAGGTGTCAGAAGAGGAGTCATTCACCACAGGCGGCACGGTAGCGCAGCGGTAGAGTTGCTGCTTTACAGCGAATGCAGCGCCGGAGACAGGTTCGATCCTGACTACGGGCGCTGTACTGTAAGGAGTTTGTATGTTCTCCCCGTGACCTGCGTGGGTTTTCTCCGAGATCTTCGGTTTCCTCCCACACTCCAAAGACGTACAGGTATGTAGGTTAATTGACTGGGTAAATGTAAAAATTGTCCCTAGTGTGTGTAGGATAGTGTTAGTGTGTGGGGATCGCTGGGCAGCGCGGACTTGGTGGGCCGAAAAGGCCTGTTTCCGCGCTGTATCTGAAATTTAAAAAATATATATATATTTTTTTAAATAAAGAAATAGGACACCTAGGCCTGACCTCCACTTGTAGCCATGATATTCATGTGGCTGGTTCAATTACGGTTGTGGACAAGGGTGAACCCATCTCCGTTGGTGGTGGAGAACCTGGTGAAGACATAGCTAGTGAATATCCAAGATAGAGGGTTAGAGTTCCTCTTGGTAACATTGTTGTCTGGCACTCCTGTGATGGTGCAAATATTATTTTGTCATAGTGTAGAGTGTTGCGTAGATGCCGGTGTTGAAACTGTATTGGAATTGCTTGGCTGGAGGGGCACTGTTAAATCTGGAGTGCATGTCTTCGGTGCTACTGCTTAACTGTCTGACCCTGCAGCTTCTCCCATACCAAGTTCTCACAAACATTACTTGTTATCATGTGGAGAGATTCAAACTGGCTGAAGACTGGCTTCCATAAGAGCATGTTCTCAGCACGAAGATGAGATAGGTTTTCAGTTTAGCGCATCTAAACCTGGTTGTAAATGTGTCTGCCTGTTCTTAACACTCTAATGCTGGGCTCTGTCTTCATTCACGAAAGAGATGTTCTTGAACACTTTACCTCCAGTTAACTTAAATTATCCATTGCCATTCATGATGGTTGTAGAATGGTACAACTATTGGTTGTAGAATCATTTAACTCGTCTCTGTTTCAAGCTGTTTTTCTAGTTTAACACTCGTGTAGTCCAGTGTTTCGCTGACTGCATCTTCTTTTGAAACCCGTTGCAGCTTTCAAAGTGCCCTTCGGCACTCTGCATTGAATATTGGTTAATCCCTTAACTTTACCCGCATTATAACTGTGATTGTATCAGCTTGAAACCCACATGGGTTTTGTCCGAGTGCTCCGGTTTCCTCCCACATACCAAAGGCATGCAGGATTGTAGGTTTATTGGCCTCTGCACATTGTCCTTCGTGTGAAGGATAGAACTAGTGTACGGGTGATTGTGGGTCGGCACGAGCACGGTGGGCTGAAAGGCCTGTTTCCACGCTGTATCTCTAAACTAAAGTTGGATTTTGCACCACAATGTGCACTACTTCTGCTATTTAACATCTGTCATTATATTAATTACTGCTGTATATACTGTTTACTCTGAGCTTCACACGAACAACAAACCTTACTGCACCCTGGTGTATATGACAATATATTAAATTCATCTAATCTCTTTGATTGATGACCCTTTCTTTTCCCTTATGTTTCTCATAACAGTTAGGACAAACGGCATCCTTCTGCGTCATATCAAACCTAAGCCATCTCTCAGAGCATTCCCATCAATCCCACCCCCCCCCCCCCCAGCTATTTCCTTATTACCCTTTCTCTCTTGCATGCTCATCTGTTCCAACCTGAACCTAACACACGAGTTACTCCAGCACTTTGTGTCTACACTCCGGATAACGTACATTGGCCAATTTACCTAATCATTTGTACATCTTTGGGATATGGGAGCAAAACAGAGCACCCAAGAGAAATCCATGTGGTTCCAGGGATACTCCCAGGTGACCAGACAGTGCAAATCCATGTGGTTCCAGGGATACTCCCAGGTGACCAGACAGTGCAAATCCATGTGGTTCCAGGGATAATCCCAGGTGACCTGACAGTGCAAATCCGTGCGGTTCCAGGGATACTCCCAGGTGACCAGACAGTGCAAATCCATGTTGTTCCAGGGATACTCCCAGGTGACCAGACAGTGCAAATCCATGTTGTTCCAGGGATACTCCCAGGTGACCAGACAGTGCAAATCCATGTGATTCCAGGGATACTCCCAGGTGACCAGACAGTGCAAATCCATGTGGTTCCAGGGATACTCCCAGGTGACCAGACAGTGCAAATCCATGTGGTTCCAGGGATACTCCCAGGTGACCAGACAGTACAAATCCATGTGGTTCCAGGGATACTCCCAGGTGACCAGACACTGCAAATCTGAGCGATGCGCTGATCCATATCAATATTAGTGATCAATGGTTGATTGATCCTCCTGTATTTTCCAAATCAGCCACAGAAACATGTTGTTCAAATGGACCTAATAAATCTAGCCAGGTATTCAGGGGAAACCTCTTTACCTAGAGAGTAGTGAGATTGTGGAACTCTTCTTCTGTTTCCTTTACGAGTTCTGTTGTACAAAAATATAGAAAACCTCACGATTTAATGAATCTGAACGCTAGGATGGGCAATATGATTGAAAATAATGAATTTTCCCGTTAAACTATTCTATAAAAGCATGTCCGTGTCTCAATGAAGAGATGTATTTTTCTTCTCTCCTGATTACAACTTACTGGCAATGAGAGTGATGGATTTAAAGAATTCTGCAACATGGGAAAAGCCTTTGTGACCAATCTAATACTGATCAGCTCTCTGGAGAAACATTATATCCCTCTTGGCACATATGCTTTTCCCAAAATTTGTCTATTTCCTTTTTAAGAGTGGTTATGGATTCAGTTCAAAGAAATGCAATTTTTTGACAATCTTTTACATCTGATTGTTTCATGTGTGGGATTTGGGTTGTATCTCATAAATTGGCATATGGAAGCCTATTTAATTTTTTGCCAAATAAAACCAGTACACTTTCTTCCATCATTCTCAAAATTAACGGCTTTTTTATCTCCACAATTCTCATTTGCATTATTTCTGTGGTCTTTAATGCTAAGCATCAAAGATGTGCAGCTTAACCAGTGAACTGTGCAAGAATAATATTAATCATTTACATGAGCAGGACAAGTTATGAAACCTATGGGCAATCAAAGCTAGATAAATGCTCATGAATGGGTACAACATTTATAGGTTTAAAGGAAATTACACAATCTCTGGTTTAAACATAAATGTTATTCCTCAGAGTACATAGTATTTGACTGCAAAGCACAAAGACACACACACACACACAGGCACAGAAATGCGCACACTTCACAAAATATTAATTGTACTAAATGAATTGCTGGCTCTTATAATCAACCCCCCATCATCCAATTACAAAAATATCTCAAACTATATTTCTTCTCATTCGATCTTCCGTCATTAACCCCCCACCCCACCCCCACCCCCACCATGTAAGCCACTTTAAGCATTACAGCCCAATTGTGCATAATGCTTCACTCGGCTAGGTTTACAATGCCAAGGTCAATGGTATATGACCTTTGCAATATCAAACAATATCATTTCACATATCAATGAACTGGTCAATTAATCAACATCATTATGCATAAGCCTCTGTTGCCCACAATTATTGATTCTTGTGATATAATACTGCACAATCTCAGTTCCTAGTTGGCTGAATGAACTGCCAAATGCTGAAGTCCTCACTTCTTCTGTCATTTCAAATTGTCACTGAAATAATTTTTGCTGCTTGCCTTAGCTTTCGATCCACAAAAGAGTGCATATGCTGGAATTTCAAGCAAACCACAAAATGATCTGGAATTCAACTCAGCAGGCCAGACAGCATCTGAGGAGGGAATGGAACAGGTGATGCTTTGGGTCTGGACCCTTCATCGGTCAGAAGAGGAATCCTGACCAAAAACATTGCCTGTCCATTCACTCCACAGATGCTGCTTGACCCACTGAGGTTCTCCAGCACTTTGTGTTTTGCTTAGCCTTGGATCTGCAGGCTGTTGCAATATGACCTTTTCTTTTGGCATCTGGTCACACCTACCTATTCTAAACGGGCAAGCCTGTGGTGAAGCAGCAACAGCAATTGGTTGCACGAGTCCCAACAGAAAGCTTCAGACTCAATAATGTAGCCTTGGATATTGCTGTTGCTCTCCGACTGTGGATTGCAGCTATGGCAACCACACAGGTTAAGTCTCTGACATTCATTAAATGCCGTTTATATTCAGCAGCAATTTTACTGTATTAATGTCTATTGATTAAATTCATCCACCTATTAATCCACAGACAAACCTTTGACATTGCATACATTCTTTAGGGTGGCCCAGTAGCACATTCCAGTACAACTGCTACTTCACAGCTCCAGTGACTCAAAGTTAATCCAAATCTCCAATGCAGTTTTTTTTGTGGAATTTTTACCTTCTCCCTGTTTTTTAATGGATTTCCTTTGGGGGCTCGGCTTTCTTCCCACACTGCAAAGACATATGGGTTACTAGGTTAATTGACCACTGTATATTTCCCCAGTGTGTGTAGTATGAAGTGGTAGAATCGGGGGAAATTGAAGAGAATGCCTGGAGATAGCAGGAATGGTGTAGGATTTGTGTAAGTTCGTGGTTGATGGTTAGCGCAGACTGTTTCCATGCTGATATTAAAAAATATATATATATGTATATTTATATGTATATGTTTAATAGTCTGATGATTGTTGGGAAGAAGCTGTTCCTGAACCTGGAAGTTACAGTTTTCAGGCTCCTATACCTTCTTCCCAATGGTAGGTATGAAACAAGAGTGTGGCCTGGGTGGTGTGGGTTTCTGATGATGCTGGCTGTCTTTTTGAGGCAGTGACTCCTACAGATCCTTTCAATGGTGAGGATCAGTACCCGTGATGGACTCGGCAGTGTTCTCCACTTAGGATTCATGGGAGAAGAAGGAGTTGAAGTGGGCATTTGAGGGGAATATTTTTTTACACAGAGAGTGGTTCATATCAGGAACTCACTGCCAGGGGAGGTGGCGGAATCAATTACAACCAATACGTTGAAAAGGCATTCAGACAGGCATTTACAGAGGCAAGGCATGGAAGTATAAGGACCTAAGATGGACAACTGGGATAAGTATAGGAGAGCAAAAAGATTGGCATGGACATGGTGGACGCAACAAATCTGTTTCTGTAAAACCTTTTGACTTTGGCTTGAGCTTTTTTCCACGAGTGATAGTTCTACTCAATAACTAAAGTCTGTAGTCTCTTTTTTGCTCTGGTTTATTTTCACCCACATGTTTAGACCGTAATGGTGTATCATTATTGTTTTGATGTGTTTATGCTTTATTCTTAATTGTTAACTGTATGTTTGTGTTGTCATTTGTGAGCGGAGCTTCAAGGCACATTCCTTGTATATGCATACTTGGCCAATAAACATATTCATTCATTCATTCATTCATTCATTCATTCATTCAGATGAACTGATGGCACCCACTGTAACCAGTCCAACCCTTCTTGTTTTCCCATTACTCTTCATCAGTAAGAGGGTTAAGCTCATTGTATTATAGCCCAGTGATAAGCAATTCTCTCCCTTGCCACTGTGGCCTGCTCTGCCAAGAGCTCTCGTAGGTACAAAAGATACCTTAGAAAAATAGATTTCACACGTCGTTACCGGGAAACAGCATGAAAAATCAGTTTCCGCACTAAAATCCGATTCAGGCCTGCTACCTTTGAAGTAGCACAGTGACAAAGCAGGTGACAAAGACTTACCACCATAGCTTCAATGATCCAACTTCAATCCTAACCTTTGGTGCCGTCTATGTGGAATTAGTATGTTCTCCTTGCGACCATGTGTGTTGTCAGTTTGATTTGGCTATTGTAAAATACCCCAAATGTGGGTATGAACATAAGAAAATTGATGGGGTAGAGAGAAATGATATGTAAATATCAAAAGACACCTGAGACCCCCATCACAAAAGTCATCTTCATCCAATTTGATTTGCTCCATGTGGTATTAAAAAGTGGCTGAGAATGCTGAATATAACAAAGACATGATAGTACAGAAGACTTGAGTTTCAGAACTAGCTATACCCCAGCCAAACTGTTCCAGGGCAGTTCAACACTATCATTTCTTGGATGTTGTGGAAAATTGTCCTGGCATATCCTATTTACAAAAAAGTGATTCAAATCCAATCTAGTTCATAAATAACAAGCCAATCTACTCATAGTTATCTGTAAAGAGATGGGAAGTGTTGGGTACAGTTCTATTTGGAATACCCACTCATTAATAATTTACTCTGACTCAAGGTTCTCCGTCTCAGCTCAAATGATCCTTCTCCACTTTGTGTGGTCATGGGCCTGACATTCCCAGAGTCAGCAGGGTCATTGCACTTCTCCAAAGATGACTTTAGCACACTTGATACTCTCTTCCCTCTCTACGGCAGAGCTCACAGAATAGAGAGTCTGTTTGGGAGGTTTAATGTTAGCATGGAAGCAAAATGGCCTGCCAAATGTAGCTGACTGAGGGTAACTAGGGCCTCAATGCTGGTAATGTTGGCCTGGGAGAGTTACTGTTGATTCACCTCTCCTTTCAGTGGATTCTGGAAGACATTGTGGAGACAGCTTGGGTGGTATCTTTCCAGTTCATTGAGATGCCTGCTGTGGGCGGCCCAGTTCTCAGAAGCTTAAAGGGAGGCAGGGATAATGGACCAGGACTTTGTGCCAGGTCTGAAATTTCGATCCAGACACATTGGACACTACAACCTGCAAATCATACACTATCCTGACAATCAGTGTTCATTGATTGCCACTGTATATGAATCTTGGAAACCCCTACCCAAAGGCCCCTTGGGCAACCTTTCCTCAGAAGGACCGAACCTGTTTACCAGTTCATCATTTTTTGAAGATCAACAAATGTTGATCATATCAATGCATAACAGTACAGGACAGGAACAAGCCCTTTGGCCCATGATATCTGTTCCAAACATGATGCCAAACTAAACTAAACTCTGCCTGCAAGCAATCCATATCCATCCATTCATGTACTCATCTAAACGTCTCTGATACATCACTCTATTATCTGCTTCTATCACCACCCCTGCCACATTGCAGGCACCCATCACTGTGTATACAAAAAGGTTTTCCCGCATATCTCTTTTAAACTTTCCCCCTCTTATCTTAAGGCTATGCCTTCTACTATTTAACATTTCTACCCTGGAATAAAGAATTCAGTCTGAAGAAGGGTCTCGACCCGAAACGTCACCCATTCCTTCTCTCCCGAGATGCTGCCTGACCTGCTGAGTTACTCCAGCATTTTGTGAATAAATAGATTTGTACCAGCATCTGCAGTTATTTTCTTATAATAAGAATTTTACTGGCTACCAATGTCTCTTATGATGTTATAAGCTTCTATTAGGCCTCCCCTCAGACCCCCATGCTCCAGAGAAAACATTCCATATTTGTCCAATCTCGTAAAAAGCCTTCCTATTTTTATGCTATCCATTACTTTAACTTATATATCCATGTTCATTCATTACAGAAGTTCAGTAGTAAATGTGTTCATTAATAATAAAGCCATTTTTCATTCTTTAACCCACATCCTTCCCTACTACTTCCCCACAAATATGTTTTTAGGATATTTCTAATATATTACTCTTGTAATCTTATTAATAATGCTGTACTCATTTATATAGTGCACATTAATAATCCAAGCAGTATATTTCTAACGTTCTAACATGTTTCACCCTCATTATGTTTTTCTATTCCATTTCCTTTTATGATTGTAAAACTTACTCTTACTAAATATGGAAAATTAATTTTAGCCACTAAAGCATTGCTTTTATTAGATCTTTACTGGCATTCATCTCTTCTCAAGATTGTTAGTTAACTTTGCTTAAATGCTAAACATTTGAAGCCTGTATGATATTTGCGCTGTTTCCTTCCTGAAAGTGGCGCATCAGAAAGATTGTCCATCTGTGACTTTAAAGAGCGCTCCTCTTCCTACCTATTTTAATTTATGATGAGAAGTACCTCTGTTAATCAAAGCATTTGTAATTAGCTCGCCTAAAGCAATGACAATCTCAGCACTTTCCCGTTGTGTTCCTTTGCAGACAAATGGACCCTGACAACCTTTAGTCTGCAGAAATGTTTGTCAGCCTCTCCCTGCAACATTGACCTGTCCTTTGACATTGACTCTTTCAATAGCATTGGCGCTTCTTTCAATGCCACCATGACTACAATGTTCTGTATGAAGTGTTGGAGAAAGAATTAATCCTTCGGCATCGATTCTTCGCATAATATTCAATATTTCTTCAAGCACCAATCCTTCATGAAATACTGACTCTCTCTAAGATAGCAACCCTTCCTGCAATGTGGGGGGTTTGTGATGTAATGGTTAAATTACTGGACAAGCAAATGGATCCTTGGACTGTTGAGCTGGAGACATTATGGTAGCTGAAAATTTGAAGTTCAAGTAATAAAATAATACTGGAATAAAAGGCCAGTAACATTGAGTTTGGCTATGAAACAACCAGGTTTATTTAATGTCCTTTAAGAAATGAAATTTGGTAGTCAATGTATCATCTCACATACATAGGATCACAGTTGACCTGAACTGCCCTCTGTAATGGGCACTCTTTACAGTTGTTATTAGGATTGAGAAATAATGCTGATCTATCATTTAACTTTTACTTGTGCAATTTCTGAGGCCAATATTCCAAAAATAAGATTTGGTTCAGGCAAAAATATTGCTTCTGTTCCTGCTGATTCTGTGCCCCCTCCCTCTGCCACTGGATACTTAACTTTCTGACACAATCAGTAAGGATGGATGACAACACATCTTCAACAATAATTCTCAACACCGGTCCCCAGCAAAGATGCATTCTCAGCCCCCTATTATACTCCTTATGTACTCATGACTGTGCGGTCAAATCCGGCTCTAACCCCATCTACATGTTTGCAGATTATACCAAACTTGTTTTGGACCCGATCACAAACAATGACAAGACGGATTACAAGAAGGAGATAGAGAACTTAGTGACGTAGTGTTAGAACAACAATCTCTCCCTCAATGTCAGCTGGACAAAGCAGTTTGTTCTCAACGTCAGGAAGCATGGTAGGCTAATGCTCCAATCAGCATCAATGGTGCTGAAGTAGAAATGGGTGTGAGCTTCAAGTTCCTTGGAGTCAATATTACAAATGGTCTGTCATGGACCAACTACATGGAAGCGACAGCCAAGCAGGCACACCAAGGTCTCTACTTCCTCAGGAGACTCAGGAAATTCACCATGTCACCAGTGACGCTTACAAACTTCTACAGATGCACCATCGAGAGCATACTGTCAGGTTGCATCACAGCTTGGTTTGGAAACAGCTCTGCCCAAGACCGCGAGAAATTGTAGAGCATTGTGGATGTGTCCCAGTCCATCACGCAGACCAGATGCCCCATCATTGACTTCATCTACACTTCACACTTTGTTGGAAAAGCAACCAAGATAATCAAAGACTTGTCTCACCCCGATCATGCCTTCTTCCCCCCGCCCCCGTTGGACAGAAAATCTCATTGAAAGAGTCAGGAATGGCTTGTTCTCCTCTGTTATCAGGCTTCTAAATGGTCCTTCCATAAGCTAAGGTACTGTCTGATTCACCTCTACCCCATTGCAGACTTTAGGACTTTGTCTCTGGAACTGTTGAGCTGCAATGCTGAGCACTATATTCTGCAATCTATATCTTTTCCTTTGCTCTGCCTATTATACTTGGTTGACTACGTATGGTATTGCCTGATTCGACTGGATAGCATTGCAAAACAAAGCTTTGCACTGTACCTCGGTACACGTGGCAATAATAAACCTAATCCTAAACTGTAAATACAAACTGCTCCCAAGGTGATTCAAGTTTCCACCTCGTGAACCTATTCACTCCATTACATGTGATGATCAAACCTTTTCCGAAATGTTTCAGGATGTTTATTTAGACTGGATTTTCATTAAGCCAAGTCAAGTTTATTGTCACAGGCACAAGTACAATGAAGTGCAGGCACAATAGAAATCTTGCTTGCAGCAACATCACGGACACATTGCAGTACTGAGCCACACTAAAACATAAATATACATAAATTACGCATAAATTCTCCAAGGCAGTAAAAAGAAAAAGACTGTGCAAAAAAGCAAGACAATTAGTGCAAAACACAACTAGTAAAGCTTTTCCAGCCTGCTTTACCATTCATCCAGGTGCCCGTTGATCTTTTACCTTTATATAATTTTCCTGCCCTAACCTTATTTCTAATTTGCTTAATATTCACTGCTTTGAATGCAATTAATCACTGTACTTCCAGAGCCCTCTGGAGTAGAGAATTCCAAAGATTAATCATTCTTTGAGAGAAAAAGAGAAACAGATAAAGATTGGGGTCAATAAACTTCAATCAGAAGTGATGTAAGTTCATTGATTTCAAAAATAGCTTTGTGTACAGATGCTGCCTGGCCCGCTGAGAGTTTCCAGTGCTCATCTTTCAATTTAGATTATTGTGCATAGTCATCAGCCTTCCTTTAGCAAAAGCACTTCCCCGCACCACTCCAGAGATTTATGGTTGGAGCAAGGATGGGATTGTAAAGGTTAATTAGTCTCGGGAAGTTGCACAAAATAGATGATAGCACATTGACAGCCGGTTCATATCCCATTTACTTTGAAGTTGTACTAATACCCAAGACCAATGTAACTCCCTGGGAGATATAACCAAAGCCTTTAGTTCATTTCTAAAATGTGGACGCTACCAGCTGACCTGACATTGTAATCCGTCTCGCTAATTGGCCCTGAGAAAGTGGTGAGGGGTCACCATCTGGAAATGCTGTAATGTTTGTTTCCAGCATACATTTCTAAATCAGCATGGTGATTGTCTTGGAACAAACATACTGAAGTTGCTACCTTAAGCCTTTGGGTGGTAAAGATTGCAGGATTAGAAGCTACGGTCAAAGTGTTGCTGCAGAACATTTTGTAGATTGGTCACTTGGCAGCTACAGAAGACAATGATGGAAATAGTGATGTTTGGGGCAGTGGATGTGGTGGTAAACAAGTGGACTACTTTCCGCTGGATGGTGCTGAGCTTCCTATCTGTTCTCGGAGCTGCTCTCACCCAGCCTGGTGGAGAGTATCCCATCAAAATCCTGATATGTCTTGCAGTTGGTGCAACAGCCTTAGGGAATTGAGAGGAAGGTAACTCACCACAGTAAACCCAACCTTTCACCTACTCTTGTAAACTCAAATATATTTTGCGACAAAGAGCCTTCAGGATATTTCTGGCTGAGGAGTCAATAATGATAATGCAGTTCAATGCCATGGGAGCATTCTTCCACTCTTTTTTCAGATGATCATTGCTTCAGTGTACACTATGTTAAGGCTATGCCTTCTACTATTTAACATTTCTACCCTGGAATAAAGAATTCAGTCTGAAGAAGGGTCTCGACCCAAAACGTCACCCATTCCTTCTCTCCAGAGTTGTTGCCTGACCCGCTGAGTTACTCCAGCATTTTGTGTCTACACTATGTTTACATTACTCTATGCCTATGTATTCAGCTTTCTACGCATGGTTTAAGGTGAGGGGGGAAAGATTTAATAGGAACCTGAGGGGTAACCTTTTTTGCACAAAGGGTGGTGGGTGTACGGAACGAGCTGTCGGAGGAGGTAGTTAAGGCAGGGACCATCACAACTTTTAAGAAATATTTAGACAGGTTCATGGATAGGATAGGTTTGGAGGAATATGGGCCAAATGCAGGCAGATGGGACTCATGTAGATGGGATATGTTGGTCAGTGTGGGCAGGTTGTGCCGAAGGGCCTGTTTCCACGCTGCATGACTCAGTGACTGAATTTGCCCCAGTTTAGCAGCATAATGACACAAGCTGTTTCAGGGACTGACATATTATAGATGGAACTGAAAACTGTACAATGCTGCAATCCACATTTCTGAAGTTATAAAAAGGAAATGTCATTGATGAAGCAAATGAGAGTTGGTCCTGGGACACTCCCTATGTATTGTTGCAGTACTATCATGTCGCTTAGATGATTGACCTCCAAACGTCTTTCATTGTGTGAGATATGATCCCAGCTATGGGAGAGATTTACTTTTACTGGGGCTTCTTGAAGCCATACAGTCAAAAGCTGCCTCAGTACTAAAGGCAACACTGGAATTCACCTCTTTTGTTCATATTTGGACCATATCCATGAAAAGGCCTTAAGGTGAATGGTTTTGGTGACATCCAAGATCAGGGAGAAGGAGAAATCTGCTGCAAGATTTTGGTTCAGATTCAAATTGGTTGATTGTCATATATTCCAGGGAGCAATCAAAATTCTTATTCACATGAAGTTCATTGCATAAAAGGTTTACACTGAGTAATGATGAATACAAATGTAAATACAGTGACAAGTGCAAAACAGCAAAAGTTCAAGAAAATCCTTGTGAACATGTTGAATTTACTCAGATCCCCAAGAAAGTAAATACCCTGATGCACTTTCTGCTCTGAAGTGAATGTGAACTGACCAGGTTCGATTGCCAGTGATATGGATGCCTTGAAACTTGAACCTATTGACCATCTCTAGAGAAGCTCCATTGATGAGACATGGTTGTGTTCATCCCTTTGCTTTCTTAGGTCAGAACCAACTAATTTATCTTGCTGACGTGACACCATGACACAAAGTTATTGATCACTTTCCTGTACTTCATTGTTGTTGTCTTTTCGGCTCAAAACATTGCTATCATCGGTGAACTTAAAGATAGGGCTGGTGTTGTACGTGGCCTCAGTCAGAGATGAAGAGGGAGTGCAGCAAAGGACAAAGCACATAGTAGTCTGACAGTCAGGAAGTCCCGAAGCAGATGGAGGCCCCAAGGCCAAGGACCAAATATTTAGAGTTGTGGTTAATCAATATTACGGTGTTGAAGGCTGAGTTACATCAATGAATACCATCCTGACCGAGATGTTCTTATATTCAAGGTGATCCAGAACTCAATGCAGTGCAAGGGAGATGATGACTTCTTCGGTTTAAACCACCATCTGCACTGCCTTCCTATACATGGTGACTTCTTTCGCCCATTTTTCCTGTATATAAAAAGCAAGTGATATAGATTGTCCAGTAGGCTGGTGCAGATTAATCTTTCAAAGGACTTCAATCTGGACAATGTTAGAGCTACTGAATACATTGAGAGGTCACTTTATTTTTCTTGGAGAATCCAGCATTTATACAGTTGGGTTGTGAGGTACCTAAACGGTATAGCCAAAGGCATGACCATCGGATTCTTCAATTATAGGTAAATAACCAACCCACCAACAACCACCCCACCCCACCTCTTTTTCTCTTCCCCCCCCCCATCTTCCCTGTGCCCCTCCTGAATGTGCACCATTTCTCCCATTATTCCCCCCCCCCAAATCCTCTTTCACTCAACATCCCCTCCTCTGGCCTCACATTTCACACTCTTTCTCTCCTCATATCACAGCCTTGTGTTATGTACTGCAGCGATGCTGCCTGGCCAGCTGAGTTACTCCAGCACTTTGTGTTTTTTGCCACGCGTACTTGTTTTATTAGTACTCACAGCTGCGCTGGAGGTGTCAGATCTAATAAACATCAGTAGTTCCATGATTTCCTTTGATTTAGCAATGATTGACAAGAGACTTTCAGCACTGATAGACAATAGACAATAGACAATAGGTGCAGGAGTAGGCCATTCAGCCCTTCGAGCCAGCACCGTCATTAAATGCGATCAATCTCAATCAGTACCCCGTTCCTGCCTTCTCCCCATACCCCCTCACTCCGCTATCCTTAAGAGCTCTATCCAGCTCTCTCTTGAAAGCATCCAACGAACTGGCCTCCACTGCCTTCTGAGGCAGAGAATTCCACACCTTCACCACTCTCTGACTGAAAAAGTTCTTCCTCATCTCCGTTCTAAATGGCCTACTCCTTACCCCTTATTCTTAAACTGTGGCCCCTCTGTGGCCCCAACATTGGGAACATGTTTCCTGCCTCTAATGTGTCCAATCCCCTAATTATCTTATATGTTTCAATAAGATCCCCCCTCATCCTTTTAAATTCCAGTGTATACAAACCTAATTGCTCCAGCCTTTCAACATACGACAGTCCCGCCATTCCGGGAATCAACCTAGTGAACCTACGCTGCACGCCCTCAATAGCAAGAATATCCTTCCTCAAATTTGGAGACCAAAACTGCACACAGTACTCCAGGTGCGGTCTCACCAGGGCCCGGTAGAAGGACCTCTTTGCTCCTATACTCAACTCCTCTTGTTACGAAGGCCAACATTCCATTGGCTTTCTTCACTGCCTGCTGTACCTGCATGCTTCCTTTCAGTGACTGATGCACTAGGACACCCAGATCTCGTTGAACATCCCCTCTTCCTAACTTGAGCAAATGAGTTTCTCGGCACTGCAATGGATAGATAATAAGGAGAAATGATCACAAGAGGTCGTTTGAATTGTTTCAGGAGGAGCATCATGTAAATGTCACCCATCTTCAATGCAATCTTAACTTCGAAGAAAGTGATATTTCCAAGATTGAGAATCATCCTGAAGGAACAGCATTCGGATGGATGACATTTTCTTGCTCTGTATAGTTTACACTTAAGTGCAATACTGCTGCTGTTGGGGGCTCCATCTTTAATACATTTGTTTAATATGTAACAGCTGTAACTGCTTGAGTGACAAACTTCAACAAATAATTTGCTGTCTCTGGGAAATGAAGAATGTCATATCAGAGCAAGTTCCAATGTTTCTTTATGTAAGGGAGGTGTGAGCAGCAGCAATGTCCAGCATTGTAGAAGGAGATTGAGAAGTTACATTGTGCCTTCAGAACTCAAATACTTACACATGATCGGACAAAAGACTCTCTGCTCTGAGTGCTGTTCAGAAACTGTGCAAACTAGGGCTTGTCCCACTTCGGTGATTTTTTAGGCGACTGTCGGCGACTGTCATAGTTGTAGCAGGTCACCGAAAAAACGGCGAATGGACCCCCCTACGACAATGTATATGACAAGCTACAACAACCTACCACATAGTCGACGTCAAGCTACGGCAAGCTACCGACAACCGGCGACCCAATCGTCGCGAGTAGGACGTCTACCTATGACCGCACCTACGACAACTTACGACCATACAGGCGACAACCTACGACAACCGAAGTCAACCTACGTCCACCCGCGACAAGCTACAGCAAGCTACGACTCTGTCGGCGACAACTGAAGACAATTCACGTCATTTTGGCCTCCGGTTTTGATGCCGGTACCTGTCGCCGGTTGACGTAGGTAGTCGCCAATGGAATTCACCAAAGTCAGCACCGGCGACAACCTACGTCACCTGGGGACAACCTACGACAGTCAGGAGACGTCAAGCTACGCTCATTGGCGTCAAACCCACTGTCGCCGAAATTTTTTCAACATTCTGAAAATCCAGCGGTGACCGGAAAGACACTACGACTCTTTGGAGACAACTCACGACCACACAGGCGACACCCCGGTGACCATGTGGCGACAGCCTAGTCACCTGTAGTCGCCTAAAAAATCGCCTAAGTGGGACAAGGGCTTTAATGTCCAGTTCATTGTTCTCCAAAACATAACCCATGGCAAATTGTTCTTTTGTTCCCTTCAGAGTATTATTAAACATTTGGTGTTGAAAAATTGGAGTTTATATTGATCCTGCACCAAATTTCACAAAAGTTAATTCATAGCCATTTGGGCTTTACTGGCTAATTTATTTGTTTAATCAATAACCTTAGATCTACTCGTTCTTAATAATTGTATTTGCATTTCTGCCTTAGTGTTACTTTAAGGATGAAATGACTGTCAGGGCAAAGGATTAGCTTCCTTTATCCTGCTCTATTTATCGTGTTTCTAACGAAAGTGCTCCTTTGGGAAGTGTGGTCTAGAGCTGAAATAAATGCAGTGAACTCATAGCGTGGAATCATGGATCAATTATACCGCAATTTACTCTCTGCTACCACAGTCAAAGCCACTTCTTCTGTCAATATCATAGCTCAGTGTTCTTGTCAGTCAACCTCCTCCATGTTTGCTGCTTTGTACCACTACTTGAATTTAACATGGTTTTCCCCTGATTGTTTAAGAGACTGAAATTAAGTTTAGTAGCAATGCAATGAGGGGGGAATCGTATTGGTCACATGTTATATCACACCTTCGAACAGTAAACTACAGCCCCATCCGTGATCCATATGAATCCATTCCTTGTATATTTGTGTATTTATCTGAGGGCCTTTAAGTGGCCCTATTGCATCTACCTCCAGCACCACACCAGGCAGTGTGTTTCACACACCCACCAGTCACTATGTAAAGCCAATCTAGCTCCCTTTCCAAATGAAGAGCAATGTCAATGAGGTTCAGAAAAATATGCCACATTCATTTTTGAGGCTTCTTATTATCTTCACCTTAACCGTCATCATCGGTGCTCCTCAGGGTTATGTGCTCAGTCCTTTGCTGTACTCCCTCCACATCTCTAACTGTGTCCAAGGGTGCTCCGAACCTGAGCTTATCCTGGAGTATTGTGTGCAGTTTTGGTCTCCTAACCTGAGGAAAGACGTTCTTGCCTTAGAGGGAGTACAGAGAAGGTTCACCAGGTTGATCCCTGGGATGGCGGGACTTTCATATGAGGAAAGACTGGATAGACTGGGCCTTCCATCCCCTTGCAGGGGCTGTGCGTGTCGGTTGCCTCGGTAGGGGTCGAGCTGCCTGTCCGTGGGCGCGGGGGGGAAGAGAGTGGAAGTTTTGTTGCCTTCCATCACAGTGAGGGGCTGTTTGGAGTCACTGTGATGGATGTTGATGTTGGGGTCGTGTGTCCTGTGTTCTTTTCTTTTTTGCTGTGTCTTGTGACTGCTGAAATTTCGTTCGGTATTTATACCGAATGACAATAAAGTTCTGTTATAGTTGAGGCCAGTTCATTGGCTATATTTAAGAGGGAGTTAGATGTGGCCCTTTTTGCTAAAGGGATCAGGGGGTCTGGAGAGAAGGCAGGTACGGGATACTGAGCTGGATGATCAGCCATGATCATATTGAATGGCGGTGCAGGCTCGAAGGGCCAAATGGCCTACTCCTGCACCTATTTTCTATGTTTCTATGTTTCTATCCCTCGTGTAACCTTCCAGGTACATTAATGGCTTCGTGGCACCAACTTCGATATTTGATTGGTTCAAAATTGTCTTTAAATAACAAGAAGGCCCAGAATAGGATTTTTAAAAGTGCTAATCTAAGAGAGTGCACATTAATGGGAACCTTTCAAATTTGAAAGGAGTTAAGAGTAAGGTTACACCATGGATCATCCTTGCCTTTTCCATAAATAATGCACATCAATATGCCTTGCCAGAAACACTGTCAGACCGAGACTCAATAATTCTTCCACTAAAGGACAATTCCATGAATCCTGATGTGTTACTCTATGGCCAGAGGAGTTTCATTTCTATGGGGTTGTTTTTAGATCATTTATAGAGTAATGGATTTTAAACATGTCTCGAGGTTAATTACAGATGAGAAGAAATGTCTGGTTTAGTGGGATCAAATGTCATAATTCTGCTAACTGGTGTGATGCAGATATTTTCAGGCCTGATACATGAGATTTGACATTTGCACTGGAAATGTACCAACCATAATAACTCGGAATAAAAGCCCCCTCCAAGTTATCACCAAAGGCAGGTTATACGAAGAATGGATGTAAGCAAATTGATAAGGCTGCAGAATTTTGGGCATTTTGGGCCATTAAAACGGAGATGAGGAAAACTTTTTCACTCAGAAAGTTGTAAATCTGTGGTATTCTCTGCCTCAGAAGGCAGTGGAGGCCAATTCTCTGGATGCTTTCAAGAGAGAGTTAGATAGAGCTCTTGATGATAGCGGAGTCAGGGGGTATGGGGAGAGGGGTACTGATTGTGGATGATCAGCCATGATCACATTGAATGGCGGTGCTGGCTTGAAGGGCCGAATGGCCTACTCCTGCACTTATTGTCTATTGTCTACTGTCTATTGTCTATAGTCTGGGCGGCACGGTGGCGCAGCGGGAGAGTTGCTGCCTTACAGCGTCAGAGACCCGGGGTCGATCCTTGCTACGGGTGTAGTCTGTATGGAGTTTATATGTTCTCCCTGTGACCTGCGTGGGTTTTCTCCGGGAGATTCGGCTTCCTCCCACACTCCAAAGATGTACAGGTTTGTAAGCTAATTGTCTTGGTCAAATTCTAAACCATCGTACCTAGTGAGTGTCAGATCGCGTTAGTGTGCTGTCGGCGCTGACTCAGTGGGTCGAAGGCCCTGTTTCCGTGCTGTATCTCTCAACTAAACTAAACTTACCTGGTGACTTGGCTTTGGTGTTAACAAGTGTGAAATGCTTGTTGGCAGCAAAGATTAGTTTCCTTTTCAGAGAAAAGGGAATCCAAGCAGTTGCAATTTTGCGGCATCAGACATTTAGCTTCATAGGTCTGTTCAAGCATTCATCACGGCCAAGGCTGATCTGCGGCCTGTATCGTTATAACCTGATGTTCAACACTTCCCCTAAAACTAGAGCTCGATCAATCCCAGACTTAAAATCAACAATTGACCTGATGGATATTGGCGGCACGGTAGCGCAGCGGTAGAGTTGCTGCTTTACAGCGAATGCAGCGCCGGAGACACAGGTTCGATCCTGACTACGGGTGCTGCACTGTAAGGAGTTTGTACGTTCTCCCCGTGACCTGCGTGGGTTTTCTCCGAGATCTTCGGTTTCCTCCCACACTCCAAAGACGTACAGGTATGTAGGTTAATTGGCTGGGTAAATGTAAAAAATTGTCCCTAGTGGGTGTAGGATAGTGTTAATGTACGGGGGTCACTGGGCGGCACGGACTTGGAGGGCCGAAAAGGCCTGTTTCCGGCTGTAGATATATGATATGATATGATGATATGATATCAACAGCAGAAAAGTGTTCCAATCGTTTACTCTGTGTGTGGAAGTGTTTTGTAATTTCACTGCATAAATATTTGACGTTACTTTCTCAGCAAATCCCCAGTTCAGGATTCCCCAATATGCAGAAATAGTTGATCACAACTTAGATAATCACAAAGTATCTTGAAAGCATTGATCAAATGTATCCTTAATTTTCTAAATTCAGGAGAGACTCTCTTAAAATAATAAGGAAGCATCCTATCGGGGTGCACCACAACTTGATTTGGCAACCGCTCTGTCCCATGTGGATGTAACCCTGTCCATCACTCAAACCAGCCTCTTCAATTTCAACTCCATCTTCACTTCAAACTGCCTTGGTAAAGCAGCCAACATAATCAAAGAACACTTCAGTCATTCCCTTTTCTCCCCTCTTCTATCAGACAAAAGCTTGAAAGCACGTCCCAATAGATATGGTGACAGCTTCCTCCCCACTGTTATAAGATACTGAAAGGACCTCTCAGAAGCTAAGAGTGTGGTCCGAATCTCCCAACCTGCCTTGTTGCACTTCTAACACTTTTTTTAATTATCTGCACTTTCGCTGTTGCTGTAACACAATATTCTGCACTCTATTTATTTTTTCTCTTTGCACTACCTATTCCTTGTGTATGATTGTATTCATGTATGGTAGGATCTTACTGGATAGCATCCTACACAAAGCCTTTCAGTGTATCTCAGAACACATGATAAACCAATACCAAACAATATCAGTCAATACCAACTAAGGTCTCCTTCCAAAGAGGTAGTGCTTGCGTAACTGCACCACCACTACTTCTTGTGCTCCAGATGTTCTCCAGGAAGGGAGCTCTACTATCCAGAGCAGCCTGACCTGTTGCTGAGGCCAGACCCACCAATGTGACTCTTTGCTTTCCTCTGCTATAGTGGAGCAAGCCACTAATTTAGAGGGCAATTAGAGTTGAGCAACGCATGGAGATTTTATGCACATCCCATTAACAATTAAATTAAATGCAAGATTTCCAGGTGCAAAGGCAAGCTTTTGTTACCCTATTTAATTATATATGTAAATGGATTCCCAATGAACATAGAAAAGTATAGAACAAGAACAGGACCTTCGGCCCACAATGTCTGTGCCGAACATGGTGCCAAGACCAACTCTTATCCGCATGCACATAATTCATATCTCTCCATTCATGCTCCTGTCCAAAAGTCTCTGTAATGCCACTGTCGTATCTGATTCCACCACCACCCCTGAGCAACATATTCCAGGCACCTGCCACCCTCTGTGTAAAAAACGTGCCCACACATTTCCTTTAAACATTACCTCTCTCACCTTAGAGCTATGCCGTTTAGTAATTGATATTTCCACTCTGGGAAAAAGGTTCCGACTGTCTGCCCTATCTATGACTCTCATAATCTTATATAGTCCAAAACAGGTTTCCCCTCAACCTCTGGCATTCCAGAGAAAAAAAAATTCAAGTCGATTGAACCTCTCCCTGCAGCTGATAACTCCTATTCTTGGCATCACTCTGCTAAACCACTGTTTTTACATTTTCACCACTTACAAAGCTCTAAAGTGAAAAGCCTCAATTTTTCCTACCATGACATCCATTTCCCACAGTTTTCCCATTCACTCATTCCATTCACATCTGTTTTGCTTCAATCGGCCCTGCTTTTAGTGCCACTTATCCTGGTACTGTCCACAGTCTTGCTATGTGCTCTCTATCCGTGCATCGGCTATTAATAACTACAGCAAACAATTACAGCCCCGGCACAAATGCCTGCGGGATATCACTAGTTCCATTTTGTCAACTCAAATACCATCCCATTATCTCCACTATTTCCTGCTGCTCAGACAATTTCCTAATCAATAATTTGTCTTTAATTCCTTGCTCTTCAGTATTAGCTAATTGGCTCTTGGGAGGGCTGCCATAAACTGGCTCTGCATCACATTAATTTCTGTTTTTAACATCTTCCATTCAACTGCCGTTGTAGGTGTTAACTGGAAAAAAATCGAGAGCCTTTGTATCATTTTGGGAATTTCACTCCTTCAAAAGCATTGTAGATCTTAATCATAATACAATTGCTATTAGATCAATGTGCAGCCATTATTAGATCAATGTTCAACCATTATGAGAGGATAAACTATTTAACTTACATAAAGGATGTTATTAGTCTTGAGATAATTCAGAGTGGAGAAACTAAGATGATTCCAAGTATTGGGTTCAAGTTGCAGAGAGGTTGGACTCATTTATATACCCAATTACAATTACATAAATGCTTTGTGAGACCACACCTGGAGTGGTGTGTACAGTTTTGGTCTCCTTCTCTGATAGAGAATATATATGTTACAGAAGAGATGTTGTGAAGATTCACCATAATGGTGTCTGGGAAGATATCTGACACCCAAAACATGAATTCAGAGCCTGCCCAGCATTTAATAAGATCATGTTTGATCTTGATTGTAATCTTACTTCCACATTCCTGTCTATCTAAGGTTTCCTTTCACCCTCTTACTTATTGGGAACCATTTTACTTCATCCTTAAAAATATTCTAAACTTCAACTCACCTCTGATGAAGTAAGATCCAAAGGCTCGTGATTTTCTCAGTGAAACAATTTTGCCTTATCTCTCCTAATCACGCTTCTTTTAAAATGACCCCTATTTTTAGGTTCTCTCATGGGAAGAAATAATACATTGAACAGCACAGGAACTGGCCCTTCCATTTACAATGTTAACACTGACCACAAATATCCCCACCACATTCACCTGGTCAGAATCTTAAAGAATATTATACATTTCAATCAAGTTCCTTCTTACTCTTCTAAACTCCAGCAAATATTGCATCCAGTTCCGATTACACACTGCAGGAAGGATGTGATGGCTGTCCATGTACTGTGCTAAAGAGATTCACTAGGACATTGCCTGGAATGGAAGACTGTAGTTATCAGGAGAGATAGGATAGGCTGGGTACAGAGGAGACTGGGGGGCAATCTTTTAGATATTTATAAGATTATGAGGAGCATAGATAATCTAATTGATTCCTTTCTAGAAATCTTAGTGCATCTACCCATTCCACATTTATCCACTGCATACTTTATCAAGGATCTCCATAAAATCAGTCAGATTGAGGAGTAATTGAGAAGAATGAAGGGCAACCTCATTGAAATGTACAAAGTTCTTAGAGGGCTGGGCAGAGTAAATATGGGGAGAAGGTTTATAGGAAAATAAACTGCAGATGCTGGTTTAAATCGAAGGTAGACATAAAATGCTGGAGTAACTCAGCGGGTTAGGCAGCATCTCAGGAAAGAAGGAATGGGTGACGTTTCGGGTCGAGACCCTTCTTCAGAAGGTTTCCCTGGCTCAGAAGTCTAAAACTAGGAATCACATGTCTCTAAATAAGGAGTAGGCAATTTAAGATTGAAATGAGGAGAAATGTTTTCACTCAGTGAGTGGCAAACCTGTGGAATTCTCAAAGCCTCAGTCAATTCAAAGAGAAATCAATAGATTTTACATTTTAAAGGAATAAGGAAATATGGAGGAGATAGGGCTTCCGCTGGTTTATGAGGTAAAAGACCAGTCAGAACTGGCTCAAGAGGCCAAATTGCATACTCCTGCTCCCACTTATCACTTTTTTTCCTTACTTTCCACAGAGATAAGGAAACATGCCAGTGACTATATTAAAGTTATAATTTTTGTGAAAAATAAAGTAATGGAGGAAAATAAGAAGGATTTAAATACCAGAAGGCATGTGGAAAGCATTTTGAGTGGAATAATTGAGCAAGTCCTTCTCTTTTAAATCTGGCACATCAGCCTCCATTTACTATGTATAGTGTCAGTCATCAAAACTCAGCACTTACTGGGAGCTTTTCCATGAAGAGCTACTGTTTGTGAGTACATCACGAGAGGCTTGATTTAATAGCAGTCTTACCATGTGTCCGTGTGTCCTCCATCAAGCAATTGTGGATGCATTAATCAGGCAGAAGGACTGGTTTCAATCTCACCTGTCAATGGAATTGCCTGCTCGCTCCTCTTTTGTATAAATGCTCAGAAGCTTCTATTTCCCTTTTAAAAAATTGGTCAATTTGGCAAAACTACATTATCCAGCAAGTTAGCTGGAACAGTGCTGGAGCACTTTTAATCTACGTTTATCCACAAATGACTGCATTCACTCCCCCCAACCCCCACACCCATCATCATCTGGTCCTTCTCTAATCACGTCTCCTCGAAAGTCATCTACCAATTCAGGCTGATTCACTTCACCCACACTGTTATGGGATTTGCTAATGAAGTTGATGGCCCCTCCACACGCCATCAGCATGGCTCCTTGTCTGACCTACAACGGAAATGGAGTGATGTTCATCAATATTTTACAGATTTCTCTTTGTATGCAATACAAATTAGGAGCAGGAGCAGGCCATGTGGCCCCTCAACTCTGCTCTGCTGTTCAATAAAATATAGGCTGATCTAATCTCTGGTCTTTACTCCACTGTTCTATCTGATCCTCACAGCCACGTGACTCCCTTTAGTCTGCAGCACCTGTACTCAGGATCTCCGAGTCCAACCATGCTAACCAATAGCCAGCAGCCCAGAGGGAACAATTGTCTTTTAACTGTTGTGTAGGAAGGAACTGCAGATGCTGGTTTAAATCGAGGATAGACACAAAATGCTGGAGTAACTCAGTGGGTCAGACAGCATCTCGAGATAGAAGGAATGGGTAACGCTTCAGGTCAAGACCCTTCTTCAGACTGAAGACGTCACCCATTCCTTCTATCCAGAGATGCTGCCTGTCCCGCTGAGTTACTTCAGCATTTGGTGTCTTTTAGCCGTTGATGGCTCAGCATGTTGATTGATTGATTGATTCAAACTTTATCAGATGTCCTTGGCTGTGTGTTCAGGGAATTGGATATAAGAGTCAGGAAGTGACGATGCGATTTTATAGGACTTTGAATCAGTCACATTTGGAGTATTATGTACTGTTGTGGTCAGCCGGAAAGGATGTGGAGGTTTTGGAAGGTGCAGAAGAAGTTTACCAGAATAATGCCTGGATTTGAGGGTATCAGCTCTAAGAAAAGGTTGAACAATTGTTTTCTCTGGAACAGCAGAAGTTGATAGAAATATATAAAACTGTAAGAGGCATAGATAGGGTAGATAGTCAGAGCCTTTTCCCCAGATGAACGGGGCAAAGTTTAAAACAGATGTATGGAGCATGTTTTTTACACAGAGGGTAGTGGGTGCTTGGAACACACTTTCGGGGAGGGGGGGGAGGCAGATACAATAATGGAGTTTAACAGGCTTTTACATGGGCATTTGGATATGCAGGGAATTGAGGGGCATGGATCATGTGCAGGCAGATGAGATTAGTTTATCTTGGCATCATGTTTGGCACAGATTATGTGGGCTGAAGGCCACGTTCCTATGCTGTAGTTTTCTACGTGCTATGCTGTAAGACAGAAGGAAGTCTGAGCTGAGCAGGAGATGAGTTCCCATCACGCATTGCGTTCCTTCCTGACCAGACCTGGCACTGCCCCATGGTGGAGGACTGATGTTCTTGAGAGAGGGTTTGGATGTAATCTCCATCCACCCCACCGCACCAAAGAGGCCCAGTGTGTTAACATTGCCCCCGGACTGTAATAAAAATTGTTTTTAATAACTTTATCACAAATTTGATTTTTTTAAATATAATTTCAAATCATTCAAATAGTTTTTAATGTTTTTGACAAAAGGAAGCATTTCAAAAAAGTTAAATAGGTTTGACAGCAGGGTGGATATTTTGAGGGTGGGACCCCAGGATATGATCCTGAGATTCTCTCTTCATCGCCAAACCCCTGTCAGTTAAATGGATCAATTCAGCCCTATTCCCAATAGCAGGCAGGTACTCGGCTTGGAATGGACATGAAGGACCAAGCGGCCTGTTTCCAAGCTGTATTATTGTGATTTTAGGTGGTTGGTGATGATTATTAAAAGACCCAGTTTTGGGAGGGACCTGGGCTTGCAGCTTCTGGCAAAGCTCCCACTCTATTTATGCTCTGAAAACAGCCACCAACACATTTCCATTCCTGCATTGTTTTGTTATAGGATTCAATTGCTACTAAGTGACCATTTTGCTCTCATCCTCACTTTCACTCTCCTCCACAAAACACACATAACAGAAAGTGCTTCACTTTCTAGATAGAAAGCTTGGAAGTAGGTTTTATGGAAAACGTCAAAGGAGCAATCAGAGCAATTCACGGAAGCAATTTTGAACTTAAAACTGCAGAATCAGGATCTCGGGGTTAACCATTTCAGTTAGTGGTAAGCCATTTCAGACAGAGATGAGAAGGAATTCTCTACTTTAGAATTCTCTTGATCGACAGCCTGTGGTGCATGCTCAGTTCCAGGACTTTGATGATTTTTGGACACTGATGAAATCAAGGGATCTAAGAGTCAGGAAGAAATCTAAAGCAAAGATTAACCATGATTCAAATAGCGTAGGAAAAAACACTGCAGATGCTGATTTAAATCGAAGATAGACTCAAAATGCTGGAGTAACTCAGCGGGTCAGGCAGCATCTCGGGAGAGAAGGAATGGGTAACGTTTCGGGTCGAGACCCTTCTTCAGACTGAATTTTGTCTGAAGAAGGGTCTCGACCCGAAACATCACCCATTCCTTCTCTCCCAAGATGCTGCCTGACCCGCTGAGTTACTCCACCATTTTATGTCTACCTATGATTCAAATAGCAATGGTTTGGGAGATGGTGGGCTTAATCCCACTTCTGTTTCTCATGTTCGGATGGTTCCTGTATCTCCTGAGGATGCAAGTAGTTTATCCTTGCAGACACACTTCCATCACCGTGCCTGGTTAACTGCTGCTAGTGGAAGTAGTTATTCAATCATGAGCATATCGACGGTTAAATAAAATGAAAAACAAAACTCTGTAGCGAGGTTGCAAGTTTAATGAACACCTTTGTCCAATTCAAATATTTGTGGTTCCCTTTCAGTGGCCAGCATTCACAAGCTACCTGCAGCATCCGTCCTGACCGATATCAATTTCCCCATGAAAGGAAGGAAGGGAATGGTCGACTGGGCAAGGAACTCTGAAGACAAAATTATTATTCCAAAAGACATATTCATACCTTCATCGCCAGGTGCAGTTTTTCTTTCTAGAAATTGTTTGCACTTCTCTGCACATAATCAGTAACGTACCTACCTAGTGTGGGCGAGCTTTATAAAGCAGCATACTTTGAAGAGGGTTGGTGGGAGAATGGCTTTCATTGTTCTTAATACCATTGCCTCCAGTTTGTGCATCTTTGCTCCATGAGTGAGGATGTTTCCACTAGTGGGAGAGTCTAGAAGTCGAGGTCGTAGCCTCAGAATTAAAGGGCGTTCTCTTAGGAAGGAGATGAGGAGACATTTCTTTAGTCAGAGGGTGGTGAATCAGTGGAATTCTTTGCCACAGAAGGCTGTGGAGGCCAAGTCATTGGTTATTTTTAAGGCAGAGAGAGATAGATTCTTGATTAGTACAGGTGTCAGAGGTTATGGGGAGAAGGCAGGAGAACTGGGTTAGGAGGGAGAGATAGATCAGCCATGATTGAATGGCAGAGTAGAGTTGATGGGCCGAATGGCCTAATTCTACTCCTATCACTTATGACCTTATGATTTGTGTGACTCTGAAAAGAGGCAAAGCAAAGCCCCCCAGCAGAAACTCAACCCCTCACTGATATAAAATAATATTTAACAAACCTAAGGAATTTGGAAAATACATCACAAATGGAGTTAGAGGAACAATTCCAGGCTTGGGGGATGTGGTGGGACAATGGGAGTTTTTGGACAAGTCTTTGAAAGAGTATGTTGGGTTAAATGGCCTATTAGAGTAATGTACAATCTTTATTTTTCAGACTGGGATGAATCCTCTGTTTTTGTACTTGGCACGATATTTTACAAGAATTTGGGACTTATTTTGCCCTCCCCAAGGTAAGACAGATTGCCCTTGTTTATCAGCCTGAGGTGCCGTGTCTTAAGCATTTCCTTTGCCGTTTTTTTCCCTGCTCCTGCTTATTTACTCTGAATGTTCTTTGTTTTTAAACGAGGAAACAAGCCACTTTAAATCATACTTTGTGGTGGATATTGTTATTTCTTTCACTGTGGCTCCGCACAAGATCTTTAACCCAGGCCAATATTTCAAATAGTCTACTTGCGCAAACAATTCCCACAGATACCATGAATCCCAATAAAAATCGTCTTTTATTTGGGCTACTTAATTTATAGAGGCCTTTGTATAATATATTTTTATCCTTTGCTGTAATGTTTTTTTTTCTTATTTATCATGGTTCATGTCAACACTTCTTGAATAAGATAACAAAATATTACTCTAACAAGTAGCGATACATAATTGAAGCCAGTGTAATGTTGCCTTCAAATAATAAATGCAGAAACATGCACCATTGACAAGGCTCCAGGAGGAAAAGAGCAGGAGTTAGGACAGGGGGGTAGATGATCAAGTCAATAGTGTTTTATTGTCATGTCTCCCAGATAGAACAATGAAATTCTTACTTGCTGCAGCACAACAGAATATGTAAACATAGCACACTGTAAACAATATGATAAACGAGAGAGAAAAAAAAGTTCAGTGTATATATGCACACACTCACAAGTCCACAGACACACACATAAATAGAAAAAAACATATATATATATATATATATACACACACACACATACTCAAAAAACAAACAACGGTAGTGCAATAATAATACTACTACTAATAACAATAATAATAATAATAATAATAATAATAATAATAATAATAATAACAATAATAATAACAATAATAATAATAATAATAATAATAATAATACTACTACTACTACTACTACTACTACTACTAATAATAATAATAATAATAATAATAATAATAATAATAATAATAATAATAATAATAATAACAATAATAATAATAATAATAATAATAATAATAATAATAATCATCATCTATTGTAGTTCAGAGCTTATTTGAGGTTGCAGTGTTTATTAGCCTGATGGCTGTGGGGAAGAAGCTGTTCCTGAACCTGGACATTGCAGTTTTCAGTCTCCAGTATCTTCTTCCCGATGGCAGGGGTGAAATGAGTGTTTGGCCAGTATGGTGTGGGTCTCTAATGATGCTGGCTGCCTTTTTGAGGCAACGACTTTGGTAAATCCCTTCGATGGTGGGGAGGTCAGAGCCGGTGATGGACTGGGCAGTGTTCTCAACTTTATGCAGTCTTTTCCACTCCTGGACTATCAAGTTGCCCTTTAACAAATTTACTCAGAGACAGTGCCTCTTTAGGTTAAGGGATTACGTTTATTATCGTCGCTTGTACCGAGGTAGAGTGAATAGCTTTGTTTTGCTTGCTATCCAACTAGATCAATTAATACTAAAGATACATTCAATAAAGTCAAACTCAGTTACAATAGGTAGCGCAGAGGAAGATACAATACTGCACGTATCTTCAGAGTGCAGAATATAGATCTCAGCATTGTAGTTCATCAGTTCCACAGACAAAGTCCGCAGTAGGGTAGAGATGAATTGGACCACATTTCACCCTAGCTTACAGGGCCCTAGTGAGACCGCACCTGGAGTACTGTGTGCAGTTTTGGTCTCCAAATTTGAGGAAGGATATTCTTGCTATTGAGGGCGTGCAGCGTAGGTTTACTAGGTTAATTCCCGGAATAGCGGGACTGTCATATGTTGAAAGACTGGAGCGACTAGGCTTGTATACACTGGAAGTTAGAAGGATGAGAGGAGATCTTATCGAAACGTATAAGATTATTAAGGGGTTGGACACGTTAGAGGCAGGAAACATGTTCCCAATGTTGGGGGAGTCCAGAACAAACACAGTTTAAGAATAAGGGGTAGGCCATTTAGAACTGAGATGAGGAAAAACATTTTCAGTCAGAGAGTTGTGAATCTGTGGAATTCTCTGCCTCAGAAGGTAGTGGGGGCCAATTCTCTGAATGCATTCAAGACAGAGCTCGATAGAGCTCTTAAGGATAGCGGAGTCAGGGGGTATGGGGAGAAGGCAGGAACGGGTTACTGATTGAGAATGATCAGCCATGATAACATTGAATGGCGGTGCTGGCTCGAAGGGCCGAATGGCCTCCTCCTGCACCTATTGTCTATTGTCTTATGGAAGGATCATTCAGAAGCCTGATAACAGAGTGGAAGAAACTGTTCCTGAGTCTAGTGGTGCGCGCTTTCAAGCTTCTATACCTTTTACCTGGCTGGAACAGGGAGGTGAAGCAAAGACTGTGGTGGGACATGTCTTTGATTATGTTGGCTGCTTTTCCAAGCCTCGTTGAATTGCAACAGGAACAGAAACCAGAGCAAGTTATCCCAATAAAAGCAGAGCAATAAATGTGGTGCTTTGCGTAGTGGAAGGCTGCATGGACGTTTCAGGTGCATGATACCAGTCACAGTTATTTACACCAAACTTGAGTAGCAGGGGAATGATTTTACATTTCCACTCTGCTCTGGCATAGCATTGTTACTCTGTGAAGTCGTCTAGCAATGCTGCTGATGTTCACATTGCTTTATGCCACTTGTGGGATACTATTCGCGAAAAGATAAAACTCGAATTAAAACTAACACCCAAAATTGTGATCCGACTGAAATAGATGCAGAGGAGATTTGCAAAGATGTCGGTAGAATTGAAAAGTTCTATCCGTGAGGAATAAATAGGATTAAACTGGAAATGAAACCAACAAATGCTGTGATTCACAGAAGCTCAAGCAATGACTGTGGAGAGTGAAACTGAGTGAACACTTCTGCTCTTTTTTGAATAGGTTGTGGTGTTTTTCTTTGGGTCAGAAGCAGCTGAGAGAAAGTGCATATCTATGAGCTTCCATCCCCTAAAGGTCAAACTGATGGTGTGGGGAGTGGAATAAATTTGAAACAATAGGTGCAGAACGATTTGGGCGACAACATTCTCACCCTGAGGGTAGTAAGGATCTGAAACTCACTGCATGAAAGAGTGATAAACATCCTCACTGCTTTTAAACTGCACGTGAATGTGGGTTTAGACATCCAGGAACCTGCAGGTCTATGCACCTAATCCTTCGAGGAGGGCATAGACTAGGTGTGGTATTCTTTCCTGCATCAGTGAAATGGTGCTGAATTTCCTCTGCCTGTGTTAAAAATAACATGCAGAAAATCAACAGGTTTTAGATAGATGTATACCTTATATTTTAAAAGGAATCTGTAATTAGTCCCTATTGTTAATGTAGTTACTGTAATTATTCAATATTGTTTCGGCAGATGCTTACTGCTCCCCATTGTTCAGTTTCTATTTTGAATATGCTCTTGGTCGGGAAGGCCCTCTATTTACCCTGTTGTTGTTCCAGTTATCCCCTGTTGTTTAGCTACCTTTTAAATTAACACATAATGTTTATCTAGATAAATTCATGATCCTACGTAAGGTTGTTCCTCCAGGCACTCATTCGTCTTCATGTAGGTTGATTGCTTCAGTTGGTTATTTCATTTTCTTCCAATGTGTGGCAGGAGATCCCCTCCAATGCTCCAAATGTTGGGTGTTTGACCTGGACTAAGCCGACTGTTCCAGCATAGTCCTGGGTACAGTCCTCCTTGGGACCCCACCTCCCAGACTCAGTAGGGTGCAAGATTTGTCTCATCACCTTAGAGGGCATCACAGCCCTCTGAACAGCTTTGAGATCTGACGAGAGACCTTTGACCTAAAATGGTAGCGCTGTTTCTCTCTCCACAAACCTGTGGGGCAGAGCAGTGGCACAGCGGAAAAGAGACTGCCTTACAGCACCAGAAACCCGGGTTCGATTCTGACTATGGGTGCTGTCTGCACGGAGTTTGTTTGTTCTCCTTGTGACCACGTTGGTTTTCTCCAGGTGCTCCAGTTTCCTCCCACATTATAAAGCCATGCAAGTTTGTAGGCTAATTGGCTTCTGTAATCTATCCCTCGTGTGTAGGATAGAGCTAGTGTACGGGGTGATCGCTGGGCAGTCTCGGTGGGCCGAAGGGCCTGTTTCCATGCTGTATCGCTAAAACTAAAATTAAAGAGTTTTCATGGCATTTTCTGTTTTTATTTTCAAAATTCATTACTTTTTAAGAAGTATATATAAATAGATGAAGAAGCAGGTCTACACATCCTAAAAAACAATTAAGATCAGTAAAACTAACTCCATAAATAATAAATACCTTCTTGCTTCCTTTCTTCTCTGCCCCTGCTGATATCTCTGCTTTACTAAGCAGAGGCTCGATGTGAGGGAGGGGAGGAGGGGAGGGGGATGTATCCTGAGAGAAAGGATCTTCAGGAAATTCATGCTGCTTTATTGAATTCTGAGCAATGAAACAGCACAGAGGTGAGCATATACACCACCGCTGATTGAGAACGACCACTGTTCTGTAAACTGGGCTTTCTGCTGGTTGTTGGTCCAAGAATGCGCGATGTTAATCCAAGATGGCGCCAAAGCCAGGCGACTCTTTACATGTTGGTCCCTGAAGTGGATCTGCTATCACTCATTACAATCACTCCACCCTTTTAAATCTTTATTTATCCTGTATCCTTACACTGTGGACAGCTTGATTGTACTCATGTTTCGTCTTTTCGCTGACTGGATAGCAAGCAGCTAAAAAGCTTTTCACTGTACCTTAGTACTCGTGACAATAATAAAATGTAACTAACCTAAATGGAAATCAGCAAAGAAGATTTACCCCATTACCAAAAAAATGTTCTATTGTTTGGTTATCGGCTCCAATTAAAGCACACCACTCCAAGGTGCTTTAATTACGCCACGTTGTTCAGGAGATTTCCTATCCTTTTAAGCAATCCACTACGCCTATAAATTTGTGTGAGTTTATTTCAGCTCCAGGGTTAGACTGGAGAGGGCTGGGCCTTCTCTCCATGGAACAAAAAAGGTTGAGTGTAGCTTTAATGACAGTGATGCAACGAACTGCAGAGCTGGAATCTTCAGTAAAACACAAAGTGCTGGAGGAACTCAGGGAGTCAGGCAACATCTGTGCTGGAAATGGACAGGTGACCTTTCGGGTCGCGACCCTTCTTCGGACTGGCACAGTCATGGGGTTGGTGACTGTGTGCAGGTCATGCAGAGTTCAGAGTTGGAAACAGAAAGAAGCAGTTCCCATGAGCGGGAAAGTACATGGTGCCGGAAAGACTGGTTGATAATGGTGGGCAAAAGATATGGAGGGAGCTGAACAAAATCTTTTCTGCGCAAGAGTGGTGGTGATTATTTGGAAGCCATTGTCCTGCATGGTTTGGTAGAAGACTTTCAATAGAGAACTGGGAAGGCACTTGAGAGAGAGTAATTAGGAGGGATGTGGCAAATGTGAAGCAATGCGATGGAAGAGAGGGTTCTCCACAGAACCACCATACATTCAATGGGCCAAATGGTACCCAACTGTGCTGTAATCATTATGATCTTACAATATATTATATCTGTGAAGGTACGAAAGTGTAAAGTTAAGAAGACATCCTAATTACTCAGGCAGGAGCTCTTCGGGATGTTATTGCTTTCGGCAAGTACACTACCTGTCAGTATTCTTCGGAAAAAGACAATTTACTAGAGAGTCGTTCAGCTAGGCACTTTGTTTGCTTGTATTCTTCCTGGAGGCTTTACACTAATTTATTGACAGGCTCACACACATGCTAGGATTTTTATGATATTTCTGGCCCATTTAATTAGGGGGAACAGCAGCAGTTTGAGGCTGTTTGTATTAATGTAAAATAATAAACCAACTAATTCGTAAGTGATGAATATAATTGAATTTTAAGTGTCGATCGTTAAGCACTGTTCCTGATATAATTAGCTAAAGTCTAAGCATTTGCTGTACAATGATGCCTCTTTCACTAATTATTGATCAACTTTCAACAAAACCGTGCTCAGAAGGCATCGTCAATATTGACCCAGTCACTCGCAACTCTGTTCATATTGACCAATATCTTTAATAAAGCAGTGGGCACGTGAAGTTCTTAAGATTAAACAAATACTTTTGTTATTTTGACTGCACTGCATAATTCCGAATCACAGCTCTACCATGTCATATTCAAATATATCGGAAGACATACAGCTTTGTCCCCCCGTTGATGTTTCTTCCAGTGTTGTTGCATCAACTTTGAACACAGCAGAGCCGATCCATTCGAAAATGTACAAGCTGGAAATAAACCCCAGGTTCTATTTTGACTCTGGGTTGATGCTGGGTATGCAATCAATTCCAGCAGGAAAGTGCTAAGTTATTCCTGCAAGCCCTTCCAGGAGGATATAGTCTTACATATGGCCAAACTTTAAACTTTGAGTATGACATGAAGCTATGATTCTCATCACCTGTAAATTAGTTAATAATGTGCTTTACCTGCTGACTGCAGAAGGATTTAAAACAAACTGATAGGTGGCGCTTGATAGTGTGTCAAACACGTGTCTGTGCGTCGAATGCTACCAGATGCTTAATGGCAACGCAGCTATAAACCAAGATGCGGGCTCTCAAGCTTCAAACTCTGGCACCACAGGTTAAATATTAAATATTTGGGCCACAAATGCAGATGTGCAGCTAGCTCCACAGGGAAAGCAATTAGGAAATAAGAACATTAAAAATAACGATCTGGTGTAGGTTATTCAGTACTTCTCCCTGTTGCCACATTCAAATAAGATTATACTGAGTATTATTTTTTTTAGACATACAGCGTGGAAACAGGCCCTTTGGTCCACCGATTCCGAGCTGGCCCGTGCTCACCTGTACAATAGCACTATCCTACACACTAGGGACAATTTACAATTTTTACCAAAGCCAATTAACCTACAAACATGCACGTCTTTGGGATGTGGGAGGAAACCGGAGCACACGGAGAAAACCCATGCGGTCACAGGTAGGACGTACAAACTCCGTAAAGACAGCACCTGTAGTCAGGATTGAGCACGGATCTCTGGCGCCATTAGGCAGCAACTCTACCACTGCCACACTGTGCCACCCACTGAGCTCTTAGGTCAGTTTCACTTTCAGTCAGTCAGAAAAGGTCGGGAGCAGAGCAAGGACGACCGTTGGTTGGGAGCAAAGTAAGTGGTAATTGCAGTGTGAAAAAGGCGGTTGAAAAAGAGCGCCAAGAGGACGCGAGTAGTCAGTCAGAAAAGCACATAACTCCAAGCTCGTCAGGAAGGCAGGATAGAAGTGAGTACGTGGATTGGTTGAAAGACTGGGGCGACTAGGCTTGTATACACTGGAATTTAGAAGGATGAGAGGGGATCTTATCGAAACGTATAAGATTATTAAGGGGTTGGACATCTTAGAGGCAGGAAACATGTTCCCAATGTTGGGGGAGTCCAGAACCAAGGGCCACAGTTTAAGAATAAGGGATAGGCCATTTAGAACGGAGATGAGGAAAAACTTTTTCAGTCAGAGAGTTGTGAATCTGTGGAATTCTCTGCCTCAGAAGGCAGTGGAGGCCAATTCTCTGAATGCATTCAAGAGAGAGCTAGATGGAGCTCTTAAGGATAGCGGAGTCAGGGGGTATGGGGAGAAGGCAGGAACGGGTTACTGATTGAGAATGATCAGCCATGATCACATTGAATGGCGGTGCTGGCTTGAAGGGCCGAATGGCCTACTCCTGCACCTATTGTCTATTGTCTATTCCTACATTTTGAGTAAAACACAAGTGCTGGAGGAACTCAACAGTTCCGGCGGTAACTGAGGAAGGCATGGACAGATAGCTCTCCTGGTAGGGACCCTTCATCAATCTGATGATGTAGCCTGATCTGCTGAGTTCCTCCAGCACTTTGTGTTTTGCTCAAGATTCCAGCGTCTGCAGTGTCTTGTACCTTTTCCTCCCTGCATTTGCCCCTTGAAACCCTCAATAACCTTTTGTGTGGGAAGAGAAGTCTTTGTCCCTCTTAACCGTGGGTGGCAGCCATTGCCAGGGAATGTCACTGTGCATGAGCCTTTCCATTGGGAAACTGAGCCCTATGTCAATAGTCAATATCAATAGTCAATAGTCGTTTATTTGTCACATACACATAAATGTGTAGTGAAATGAAACATTACCCGCAATTCAACAATAAGACCAATAAGAATAATCAATAAAAATGCAATAACACACTAACACCAAACAAAAGAAACATCCATCACAGTGAGTCTCCTCCAGTCACCTCCTCACTGTGATGGAAGGCCAGAATGTCTATCTCTTCCCCTGCCGTCTTCTCCCGCGGTCAGGCTGTTGGAGTTGCCACGTCGGGACGGTCGTGGCTCCCGACATTGAAGCACAGAGAGTTGTGAATCTGTGGAATGCAACCCATCCCAATCTCTGCCTGCAACCAAATCTCCCAAAGAGTGTTAGGACAGGAGGAACAACTTAACAGGTTACAGATGAGTTACAACTTAAGAGGAAAATGATTGAAATCACTGGGATGAGATTTGTGGAATTGGTGAACTACTCTGTCTGATTTATAGACTCAAGTTACTGCTTCTGATAGTAACTACCAGCTCTACATTTTCAGTATGTGTAGGAAAGAGCTGCAGATGCTGGTTTAAACCGAAGATAGACACAAAATGCTGGAGTAACTCAGCTGGACCGGCACCAGTCTGAAGTATGGTCTCGACCTGAAACATCACCCATTCCTTCTCTCCAGAGATGCTGCCTGTCCCATTGAGTTACTCCAGCATATTGTGTCTATTTGCATTTTCAGTATATGCTTTGTTTTATTTTTATCCACTGAATGAAAATAACTTGTCTGCTTATGGAGAAAGGCTTGTAAGAATCCACAAAGCAGTAACTGTTCTCGACAGCACCAATTGGTCAGTTCTGAAAGCCTTCCAGCTTGCTGCAGAAGTACCCTTTCCCTACATCACCTTCCCCTCCACTCCCCCACCACAGCCTAAGATTGCTTGTCACCGTGATACCCAGCGGTTCTTTTGGACAAATGGGAATTGCGTGTTCGACCAACTCGGAGCAGCAACTCAGCTCTGCATTGCACTTTCTGCACATTAACTGCAGCTCCAGGCAACAACCTTTCAGAGAAAAAGTTTAGCGGAAACGATTGTGAAGCTTTGCCATGGATATTCTATGAATTTTGTATTGTTACTGTGAGGACATGCACAATGGGATTTTAATATTCCTGCCATTTATCCCTCTCCCTGCTGCCACATTCAATAAGATTATATTGAGCTTTAGGGTTTTTTTTTTAACTGCCTGGGTTAATGGACAGGGAGCCAATGAATGGGAGACTGTGCATGGCACTAGACCACATGCAAAGGCTATTTGTAATGGCAACTTCAGACCTTTCCAATAAAGTCCTTTCCGATAGCCATTACTTCACAGGGAGTGGGAGTGATCGATCTTGTCGCAAACCAACAAAGAGATTTCCCAAACGTATTTTCAGTTTAATTAGTCGTTTATTGAAGTAGTAATACAAACAGGTCTGTATGTCTCCAAGCTTTCAGCTCTCGTCATCGCTGGTCTGGTAAGAACTGTATCTCGCCATATTCCCTGTGTCTGACCCCTCCCATCTCTGCATCTCCTGATATACTCCTTAATTCTGGCTCCTCCCAGTCCATTATGCCCATATATATATATTCATCTCACGACAGCCCCCTGGTGTCCAAAATAATACAGCAAGATATCTAGACAAAATAATATAATATGCTAAAACAGTCAGCACCAACACAAATGGCTCCTACATAATTTATCTGCCCATTTGTAATTGGCTTGCAACTTTTTCTTTGGAATCTATTTAATGTATTAGTTAAATTATTGGTTACTTGTGTTCATCTTCTTTACATCTGTTAATTGGACCAACCCTGAATTAAATTTAATCCTGACCTCTGGCGCCGTCTGGGTGGAGCTTGGATGTTTGAGTTTGAGTTCAGTTTATTGTCACGTTGTGATGTCTTGAGAGGTCGGGAGCTTTTCTCTTGAAGGTTGGGAGGTGTGGGTGCCGGAAATGAAGACAGAAAAGTTCTTGTTTTCAAACTTAAATTCCATATATTTAGTCTTTTCCAAAAACAGGTAAACTTAATTGTTTGCAGACAGGTACACAAAACCAAAACAGGTAGTTAAATCAAAACTGTAGCTTGCTGCCTTCTTACAAAATATAACTCAAACACTGCTTCTCTCCCTGTCTGCTCCAGTCGTTGTCTCTCTTTTTAAATATACTGCTTCCCTTCCCTTTTAGCTCTCTCACTGAGGCAATCAGCTCATCTGGTTCAGCTGGGCAGCAATCAGTGTCAGCAGCAATCAGTGTCAGCAGGGCAGGCAGCCCTGCTGATTATGGGTTTTGTAGTCTTTTGCTGGCAGCCATGATGGTTTGTAGTCCTTGTTGTATCCACCGGGAGGAAGTGTATCTCCCCTCTATGACTCTACCTCTCATGATATCACAATGTGTACCGAGGTACAGTGAGAAGCTTTTGTTGCGTGCTGACCAGTCTCCCTGTAACAATGTGATTCAATGTGACAATACCCAAGTACTCTGGTTTCCACACACATTGCAAAGACATGCAGACATGCACCTGCAACACATTGGCAGGGCTCCGTCTGCTGCAGATCTGGATTGCACAGATGCACAAACTGCAGCTCATCAGTAAATCTCAATGGAGCCACCATGCAGTGCCCGGCCCGGCCATTCCTTCTTCTCCCTGCTCCGGACAGAAGGTGCAGAGGCTTGAAAGTGTGCACCACCAGACTCAGGATCAGCTTGTCCTCTGTCATCAGGCTTCTGAATGGTCCTTCTATTGGCTAGGGTACTGTCCAATTCACCTCTTTACCATTGCAGACATTGGACCTAGTCTAGTGAACTGGTGCACTATCATATCATATCATATCATATCATATATCTACAGCCGGAAACAGGCCTTTTCGGCCCTCCAAGTCCGTGCCGCCCAGTGATCCCCGTACATTAACACTATCCTACACCCACTAGGGACAATTTTTTACATTTACCCAGCCAATTAACCTACATACCTGTACGTCTTTGGAGTGTGGGAGGAAACCGAAGATCTCGGAGAAAACCCACGCAGGTCACGGGGAGAACGTACAAACTCCTTACAGTGCAGCACCCGTAGTCAGGATCGAACCTGTGTCTCCGGCGCTGCATTCGCTGTAAAGCAGCAACTCTACCGCTGCGCTACCGTGCCGCCCCATGATGAGAACCATATTCTGAACTCTGTGTCCTCTCCTTCACGCTACCTCTCGTACTTGAGTTTGGCTTGATTGCATTTATAAATAGCATTATCTGATTTGATTGAAGGGCATGCAAAGCACAGCTTTTCACTGTACTTCGGTACACGTGACAATAATAAACCTAAACCTAGACCAATAGCTCGGTGATATAATCTGTCCTTTTATATTGCTGTGATGCTGTTTGAAAACATTTCCTGGTAACCTGTTAGAGAATAGGTTGAGGGCAGGCTTACATTACCCGACCAGTGTTTGGATCAGTATTCAAGGTTAGACCACTGATGGAGGGTGGAGAGCTGTCTCTGCAGCGGTGTCCAGATGGTGCAGGGTGAATCCTACACATTCACAGCAAAGCCTGCGGCCATTCAGTCTTTGCTCTGACTGGCGGGTTACTCAGACGTGTTCACTGCTCAGCAAAGGTGACTTTAACTCAGAGAGACAGGTAATATTTGAAGCAGAATCAAGCTCTTCAGGCTGAATCCTTTCAGTTAATATCTGCCTATTGTGCCGAGACTTCTTTATATTTTGATTACTAGTGAGGATCTCTGTGATTCCCTTCACGTTGTTGAACTAACTCACGTTAATGTAGCTTCACTTCCATCATTTGACCTTTCTGCTATTCTCCCTTGTCACTGCTAAGCTTGAAATGTCATGGATTCCAACAATGTCATGGTATTGTTTCTTAAAGCAGCAAACCATTGCCCATAACAGTGAGTAATGGATTGCATGAACGGTAAATAATGCAGCCAAGATGACTGGTTGCTCCAAATATTTCCATTACCTCAGAAATAATGTGCAATACATTTTGTCAGCAGGTTGTTTTGAATGGCTACACTTAAGAGCACAGCCTCCTGGTAATTGCACGGTGTATAGGTTGTGACAGATAATGGCTTTTTTGTTAAACCATCTGTCGAAACTTGAATTAACTGAACCAATTGTTCTTCCACTCCACTTAACATATATATCTTTTTTCGACACCATCCCTTTAAATGACTAACTTCAGTGCTACACGTGATCTGAGACACCACAAATGTGGGAGTATATGCATCTTTCACTTCTTCCTTTAAACTACAAAACTCAGGCATGTGAGTGTTATATGTTATTTGGAAGCAGCTGTAGCCTATATTCTGACCTTTTACCTACATTTCCTTTCCAAGAGCAGTGTTCTAACTGCTACTTGTACCAGTCACAATCAGACAGATCCTCACGCACTGTCCTCTTTGCTACACCTATATCAAGTTCCTTTAAACTGAATTGAATTGAATTGAATACTTTATTGTCACATTTGACAAGTCACAGTGAATTCTGCTTGCATACCCAAGGTATGCAAATAGTCGTCACGTAAACGGCGCATATAAAGCTACAAATTAGCCCTAGGTCCCCCTTTGTTCTTCCCCTCCTCCTCCCCCTCTCCTCCCCCTCCCTCACAGTGGTTTCCGCACGCTTGGTCCTTCATTGTTCCCAGCGGCGAGTCCTCCGACTCTCACGTGATATCTGTGACAGGTCCGATTTAAACTGATGGCCCACTAGAAAAAAGCTTTGGTTTTACAACCTCTAGTGATGTGATTTAATATTCTCATTGAAATGTTCTAATCCTTCCAGGGGTTCTCCCTCCCTCTCCGTAACCTCCTCCATGTTTCCAGCCTTCAGATTTCTATGTTCTTCCTGTTCCACATGCCTTCCCCGTCACAGGTGGGATACTGTTGCAGAAAGAGCCAATAAGTAGGCCGTGGTAGGGACAGCACAATGATCATGCACACGCCTGAAACAGAGTATTCATCACTGGACGCTATCTTCTCCGGCAGTTGGGTGACAAGGTGGGAGATGATTCTTGGATGCCACTTTGGGCATAGTGTCTCTCCAAGAGGAGAGGCATAGAGTCACACTGTGTGGAACCAGTCCCTTCGGCCCAACGTGCCTACACCAACCAACATGCCCCATCTACACTAGTCCCACCTGTCTGCGTTTGGCCCACATCCTTCCAAATCTATCCTATCCATCCACCTGGCCAAATGTTTCTTAAATGTTGTGATAGTTCCAGCTATCTCGTCTGGCAGCTCGTTCCATACACCCACCACCCTTTGTGTAAAAAAAAGCCTGGCCCAGCCACATGACTGAATTGCAATTGGAGGCCATCTTTCATCAGTAAGCAAGAAGCCACAGCTCAGAGTCCATGTGACCCATAATTTCCCAGCAGCCACTGCTCCAAGTCCATGTGACCCATAATTTCCCAGCAGCCACTGTTCCCTGGCTACCACCAGCACACTGCTCCCAAGAGCCTCCGTCCAGAAGCACAGAGGGATTGTCCTCCATTCAATCAGTCTGAATAAGGGTCTCGATCCGAATCGTTACCCATTCCTTCTCTCCAGAGATGCTGCATGACCCGCTGAGTTACTCCAGCATTTTATGTCTACCTTTCATTCAATCCCATGCTGGCTGTTGGTTACAGATATAATCAGCAATAAGTAATTTGATTAAAAACCTCATCAGATGGTGCTGTCTGCAGCAATTTTTAAGAAGTCATTTTCTTCATGCGTGATGCACAATCAATACATTGAAAAAGTATGTCCTCATTTAAGTTTAACCACACCTGTTAATACTGTAGGAAGTTGTCTCTTCATACCTATCCCGACCAGTCATTGTAAAATTAATCAGAGCTCACAGAACTGTCAAGCCAGAATAAATGTTTGAATGTTTTTTAAGACTAAGCAGACACCACAAACAAAATACCATAAATATAAGCTCAATAAATATATATTACATGAAAGCAGCATGGATTATATGACATAAAGTACTACAAGGTATTTTTTTTTAGATTTAGATTTAGATTTAGAGATACAGCGCAGAAACAGGCCCTTCGGCCCACCGGGTCTGCGCCGCCCAGCGATCCCCGCACATTAACACTATCCTATACTCACTACAGACAATTTTTACATTTACCAAAGCCAATTAACCTACGTACCTGTACGTCTTTGGAGTGTGGGAGGAAACCGAAGATCTCGGAGAAAACGCACGCAGGTCACGGGGAGAACGTACAAACTCCGTACAGACGGCGCCCGTAGTCAGGATCAAACCTGAGTCTCCGGCGCTGCATTCGCTGTAAGGCAGCAACTCTACCGCTGCGCCACCGTGCCGTCACGTATTTTGCACTGAAGTGACCTCCGTTCTCCAATGATTTACACAGCTTTAAACCTTAATTGTAACTGTGATTGTAACGTCACCCATTCCTTTTCTCCTGAGATGCTGCCTAACCCGCTGAGTTACTCCAGCATTTTTTGTCTACCTTCGATTTAAACCAGCATCTGCAGTTTTTTTTCCCTACACATTGCAACTGTGATTCTCTGATTCAGAACACAACTTGCTCTGGCTCTCGATTGCCACTTGATTACTCTGGCAATCCCTCCCCATTGTACAGGTATAACTCATGTTTGGAGATCCATTGCAATCTGCCTTTCACTTTGTTCTTTAACTCCAGATGAAGAGTAGGCTCCCCGTATGTGTGGGTCAGCATCAGTCCAATGCTTCTTTCAAGTTATTAAAGTTTTACCAGAACTCTCTTCATTCCATAGTACAAAGATCAAATTCATGATCATTTGACTGACTGAACTCACCTGCAGTATGTTTGCAATAAAAAGGATTTGTAGTCGCTGGTTTATACCAAAGATAGACGGAAAATGCTGGTGTAACTCAACGGGTCAGGCAGCATCTCTGGAGAAAATGGATAGGTTTTGGGTCACAAGTTCACAACTAATAGGAGTAGAATTAGGCCATTCGGTTCATTGAGTCTACTCCGCCATTCAAACATGGCAGATCTCTCTGCCTCCTAATCCTATTTTCCTGCCTTCCATAACCCTCGACAACCGTTCTAATCAAAAATGTATTTATCTCTGCCATAGAAATAACCACTGATTTGGCTTCTACAGCCACTGATTTGGCTTCTACAGCCCCCTGTGGCAATGAGATCCACAGAATAAATACCTTCTGAGTAAAGAAGTTCCTTCTCACCTCCTTTTTAAAAGAGTGCCCTTTAATTCTGAGACTATGACCTCTGGTCCTTGACTCTCCCACCAATGGAAACATCCTTTCCACATCCGCTCTATGCCTTTCATTTATTCTGTAAGTTTCAATGAGGTCCCCTTTCAACCTTCTAAACTCCAGCGAGTAGAGGCCCAGTGCTGTCAAACACTCATCATATACTAACCCACTCATTCCTGGGATCATTCTTGTAAACCTCCTCTGAACCCTCTCCAGAGCCAGCACATCTTTCCTCAGGGTCGGGACTGTTCTTCAGTCTCCTGTCCATTTTCTCCAGAGTTGTTGCCTGACCCGCTGAGTTACTCCAGCCTTTGGTGTCTATCTCACCTGTGTTTGCTCGATCTTTATCCTGTTTGTTTTAAATTCATATGCAGGTCCTTTTAAAAATGTCATTTCATTTGATGTTCAATCATTAACACAACAAGAAGGTTGTGATGGGGAAAGTTTCCTAGTTTATAAGCACACTGACAACTGATGAATGGATTTTGCTCTGCTAACGGTTCTGATGTTTACCGCTTTTGAAGGTTGGTGCGGATTAAACAAGACTGAGCAGAATTATATTCATTAGTTGCATTTTGGCTTGTTGGTGGCCACACCACAGGGGTTCAGAGAAGAACATGATTAGGTAAATTCTAAATGCATCCTGTAAGTTGTACGGACGATTTGTTCAGTATTTCGTGTAGGAAAATAACTGCAGATGCTGGTACAAATCGAAGATATCACAAAATGCTGGAGTAACTCAGCAGGTCAAGCAGCATCTCTGGAAAGAAGGAATGGGTGACGTTGCGGGTCGAGACCCTTCTTCAGACTGATGTCAGGGGGGGAGGGACAAAGAAAGGATATTGGTGGAGACAGGAAGACAGTGGGAGAACTGGGAAGGGGGAGGGGAAGAGAGGAACAGAGGAACTATCTAAAGTTGGAGAAGTCAATGTTCATACCGCTGGGCTGTAAGCTGCCCAAGCGAAATATGAGGTGCTGTTCCTCCAACTTCCAGTGGGCCTCACCTTGACACTGGAGGAGGCCCATGACAGAAAGGTCAGACTGGGAGTGGGAGGGGGAGTTGAAGTGCTCAGCCGCCGGGAGATCAGGTTGGTTAAGGCAGACTGAGCGAAGGTGTTGAGCGAAAAGATCGCCGAGCCTGCGTTTGGTCTCGCCGACGTAGAGAAGTTGACATCTGGAACAGCGGATACAATAGATGAGGTTGGAGGAGGTGCAGGTGAACCTCTGTCTCACCTAGAAAGACTGTTTGGGTCCTTGGATGGAGTCGAGGGGGGAGGTAAAAGGACAGGTGTTGCATCTCTTGCGGTTGCAGGGGAAAGTGCTTGGGGATGGGATGGTTTGGGTAGGAAGGGATAAGTGGACCAGGGAGTTACGGAGGGAACGGTCTCCGCAGAATGCAGAAGGGGGAGGAGATGGGAAGATGTGGCCAGTAGTTGGATCCCGTTGGAGGTGACGGAAATGTTGGAGGATAATTTGTTGGATACGCTGGCTGATGGGGTGGAAGGTGAGGACAAGGGGGATTCTGTCATTGTTACGAATGCGGGGAGGGGGAGCAAGAGCAGAGCTGCGGGATATAGAGGAGGCCCTAGTGAGAGCCTCATCTATAATGGAAGAGAGGAAGCCCCGTTTCCTAAAGAATGAGGACATCTCTGATGCCCTAGTGTGAAACACCTCATTCTGGGCGCAGATGCGGTGTAGACAGAGGAATTGGGAGTAGGGGATAGACTTTTTGCAGGAGACAGGGTGGGAAGAAGTGTAGTCCAGATAGCTGTGGGAGTCAGTGGGTTTGTAGTAGATGTCAGTCACTAGTCTGTCTCCTGTGATGGAGATGGTGAGATCCAGAAACGGTAGGGAGATGTCGGAGATGGTCCAAGTATATTTAAGAGCAGGATGGAAATTAGTTTATAGTGAGTCTGGGTCAAAACGTGGTTGTAGAGTAGGAGCGCAGGAGGAATCACAGAGGGGGAACAGTGAGAGTTGCTGAACTCTCGTCGAAGAGAGGAGAACTTCTTCAAAGTGGGCATACCTTGAGGAGAAACCGCAGTGGAGCGGCAAGTTGTGTAGGAAAATAACTGCAGATGCTGGTACATTTTTTTATAGCGAGTTTTAAATACTCACAGCCTGTTTTAAAAACTCATCGTGGAGGCGTTCTCTCCCTTATGGCGGCTGGGATGGAAATTTTGATCACATTTGTGTCTGTGTAGGTTTACCATGAACTAAAGATGCACGTGCTTAAGATTGACTTTGATGACGACCAATTGATAGTCTGAGCTTGTCTACTTTAAAATCTTTCTATTTGAAAATAACCGCATGAGGAAATTACATTACTTATCAGTCACGGTGTTTAGGGCTAGATAATTTAGAATTACTGAGCAATGGCTTAAAAACTCAGAACCAAGCAGAAGGTTTCCAGGGTGTTTTGCAGTTTGACAATTCATAAATATCTGAAATTCACATGGGTTCAAGCAATATCCTTCTGTCACAGCTGAGGAGGATACAGGCAATACAGTCATATCATATCATATATCTACAGCGCGGAAACAGGCCTTTTCGGCCCACCAAGTCCGCGCCGCCCAGCGATCCCCGCACATTAACACTATCCTACACACACTAGGGACAATTTTTTACATTTTACCCAGTCAAATTAACCTACATACCCATACGTCTTTGGAGTGTGGGAGGAAACCGAAGATCTCGGAGAAAACCCACGCAGGTCACGGGGAGAACGTACAAACTCCTTACAGTACAGCACCCGTAGTCAGGATCGAACCTGAGTCTCCGGCGCTGCATTCGCTGTAAAGCAGCAACTCTACCGCTGCGCTACCGTGCCGCCACAGTCCATGGGGGAGACCTGGAACAATGGCAACAACCTAAAGATTTCCACATTAAACCCAGTCTGTGTTGATATCCCAGAGCTGAACTTCATGGTGTATTTCCACCAACATTACTGTTGCAAAATCTGGTATATTTGACAGAAGTAGGAGAAAGTGTACATATTGAAAACATTTATTACGCTTTTGAAAGCTTGAGGATGCCCCCAAAGAGCTGAGAAATAATAAATCATTTTTGAAACGTATTTACTATTACCAAGAAACATAGTAAAATAATAACGGGGGTAAGCCATTCAATTCTTATAGCCTGCTATGTAATCCAATGCAATTGTGGCCAATCTTCGCTCTCAATACCATATTGCAGACGCACTCCTGATACTTGGATGCCTTTTATGTCCAGAAATCAACCTATCATCTTCAAATATATTCAGTGACTTGGCATCTAGGATCATCTGTGGTGACGGATTCCATAAGTTCCTACCTTCATCTTAGCCCTAAATCACTTGGTCTGACAGGCCGACCCAAAGTTCTAGATACCATAGCTAAAGGAAACATTCTCCCCATAGCCAGTGCCTGTAGATCCACTCTCATTCTTCTTAACTCTAGTAAGTACAAATCTAGTCGACTTAACCTATTCTCCTTTAGTTGTCTCGGCATCCGTGGAATCAGACGTGATTTCTACCTGTAGAAACAAGGAACTGCAGGTGTTGGTTTACAGGAAAAGGCACAGAGTGCTGGAGTAACTCAGTGGCTCAGGCAACATCTCAGGCAAGTTGAATCAGGAGATAAAATTGGCGTGTCACAAATGTAATGCTACGGTGGTTATGGGAGATTTCAACATGCAGGTAGACTGGGAAAATCAGGTTGGAAATGGACCCCAGGAAAGAGAGTTTGTAGAGTGCCTTCGAGATGGATTCTTAGAACAGCTTGTACTGGAGCCTACCAGGGAGAAGGCAATTCTGGATTTAGTGTTGTGTAATGATCCTGATCTGATAAGGGGACGAGAGGTAAAAGAGCCATTAGGAGGCAGTGATCACAACGTGATAAGTTTTACTCTGCAAATGGAAAGGCAGAAGGGAAAATCGGAAGTGTCGGTATTACAGTATAGCAAAGGGGATTACAGAGGCATGAGGCAGGAGCTGGCAAAAATTGACTGGAAGGAGGCCCAAGCAGGGAAGACGGTAGAACAGCAATGGCAGGTATTCCTGGGAATAATGCAGAGGTTGCAGGATCAATTTATCCCAAAGAGGCGGAAAGACTCTAAGGGGAGTAAGAGACACCTGTGGCTGACAAGGGAAGTCAGGGACAGCATAAAAATTAAGGAGAGGAAGTATAACATAGCAAAGAAGAGTGGGAAGACAGAGGATTGGGACTCTTTTAAAGAGCAACAAAAGTTAACTAAAAAGGCAATACGGGGAGAAAAGATGAGGTACGAGGGTAAACTAGCCAATAATATAAAGGAGGATAGCAAAAGTTTTTTTAGGTACGTGAAGAGGAAAAAAATAGTCAAGGCAAATGTGGGTCCCTTGAAGACAGAAGCAGGGGAATTTATTATGGGGAACAAAGAAATGCCAGACGAGTTAAACCGTTACTTTGGATCTGTGTTTACTGAGGAGGATACACACAATCTCCCAAATGTTCTAGGGGCCAGAGAACCTAGGGTGATGGAGGAACTGAAGGAATTCCACATTAGGCAGGAAATTGTTTTGGGTAGACTGATGGGACTGAAGGCTGATAAATCCCCAGGGCCTGATGGTCTGCATCCCAGGGTACTTAAGGAGGTGGCTCTAGAAATAGTGGAAGCATTGGAGATCATTTTTCAATGTTCTATAGATTCAGGATCAGTTCCTGTGGATTGGAGGATAGCAAATGTTATCCCACTTTTTAAGAAAGGAGGGAGAGAGAAAACGGGTAATTATAGACCAGTTAGTCTGACATCAGTGGTGGGGAAGATGCTGGAGTCAATTATAAAAGACGAAATTGCTGAGCATTTGGATAGCAGTAACAGGATCATTCCGAGTCAGCATGGATTTACGAAGGGGAAATCATGCTTGACAAATCTACTGGAATTTTTTGAGGATGTAACTAGGAAAATTGATAGGGGAGAGTCAGTGGATGTGGTGTACCTCGACTTTCAGAAAGCCTTCGACAAGGTCCCACATAGGAGATTAGTGGGCAAAATTAGAGCACATGGTATTGGGGGTAGGGTACTGACATGGATAGAAAATTGGTTGACAGACAGAAAGCAAAGAGTGGGGATAAATGGGTCCCTTTCGGAATGGCAGGCAGTGACCAGTGGGGTACCACAAGGTTCGGTGCTGGGACCCCAGCTATTTACGATATACATTAATGACTTAGATGAAGGGATTAAAAGTACCATTAGCAAATTTGCAGATGATACTAAGCTGGGGGGTAGTGTGAATTGTGAGGAAGATGCAATAAGGCTGCAGGGTGACTTGGACAGGTTTTGTGAGTGGGCGGATACATGGCAGATGCAGTTTAATGTAGATAAGTGTGAGGTTATTCACTTTGGAAGTAAGAATAGAAAGGCAGATTATTATCTGAATGGTGTCAAGTTAGGAAGAGGGGATGTTCAACGAGATCTGGGTGTCCTAGTGCATCAGTCACTGAAAGGAAGCATGCAGGTACAGCAGGCAGTGAAGAAAGCCAATGGAATGTTGGCCTTCGTAACAAGAGGAGTTGAGTATAGGAGCAAAGAGGTCCTTCTACAGTTGTACCGGGCCCTGGTGAAACCGCACCTGGAGTACTGTGTGCAGTTTTGGTCTCCAAATTTGAGGAAGGATATTCTTGCTATTGAGGGCGTGCAGCGTAGGTTCACTAGGTTGATTCCCGGAATGGCGGGACTGTCGTATGTTGAAAGGCTGGAGCAATTAGGCTTGTATACACTGGAATTTAGATGGATGAGGGGGGATCTTATTGAAACATATAAGATAATTAGGGGATTGGACACATTAGAGACAGGAAACATGTTCCCAATGTTGGGGGAGTCCAGAACAAGGGGCCACAGTTTAAGAATAAGGGGTAGGCCATTTAGAATGGAGATGAGGAAGAACTTTTTCAGTCAGAGAGTGGTGAAGGTGTGGAATTCTCTGCCTCAGAAGGCAGTGGAGGCCAGTTCGTTGGATGCTTTCAAGAGAGAGCTGGATAGAGCTCTTAAGGATAGCGGAGTGAGGGGCTATGGGGAGAAGGCAGGAACGGGGTACTGATTGAGAGTGATCAGCCATGATCGCATTGAATGGCGGTGCTGGCTCGAAGGGCTGAATGGCCTACTCCTGCACCTATTGTCTATTGTCTCTGGAGAACATGGAGAGGTAACGTTTCAGGTTGGGACCCTTCTTCAGATTGATTGTTGGGGTGGGGGAGGGGAGAGTTTTAGATATTTTTATGGTGGAGATTGATAGGTTCTTGAATACTATGGGAGTCAGGGGTTATGGGGAGAAGGCAGGAGAATGGACTTGTGAGGGAAAGATAGACCAGCCATGATTGAATGCAGAGTAGACTTGATGGACCAAATGGTCTAATTATGCTCCGATGACCTATGAGAGAAAACTGGGAAAGAGGAGAGGGAATGTTAATCTGCATGTACAACATGGCAGTTAATTTCTGCTATCTCCCACAATTAGGGATGAAATAAATGACCAGATAACCTGAGTTTAGTTGAGGGATTAAAGTTACATGAAGCTCAGGGGTTCGCCCTGTCTCCCAATTTCAGATGGATATTTTACGCCCACCTGTTAGGACGGCCATGTTTTTACTTTAACGACTGGTCACAGAGGTGAAAGCTGCAATGGGATGGGACTGCCTCCATGCTGCACTTCAAGGGCAGAGTGACTTGTACACAGACTCAAGATTTGGACAAGCACACAACCTCCTCAGTCGTGGGCAAGCTACATACTCAAAACTGATACCAAACAGGGGACTTTCTGTTTGGGCACTGAGGGAAAGGTAACTGGTGCAACAATTTCAGCCATTTTACAGCAGGGAGCCATCCTCTATAAAATTATGCAAACAATTAACCTTCCATAAAGTCCAGTAAGGAAAGTCTTCTGACAATGTTGGCAAAATGTAGACGCAGGCACATAGGTGAGGAATTTTGTAGTCTGGTCTGATTCACAGTGCCAAGTAAAACATGTTTCTTGATACCAGACCAATCCCCAAGGCATGTTACATTTGAATGTCACTTTAACATTCACAGTTACTTGTTATATGGGAACACTGCAGCTCCTAGGCTCTGAGCATGTTTGATTTATCACCTTTGGGGGTTTTTGGCCTCTGGGCACAATATTACAGCTCTGGACGTCTGTTGTGTGCAAGTCACGTGGTCCAACCAGAAAGTACACGGAAATTTGTTTTCATCACTGACAGTAAGGAAACAAGGCAATCTCAGTGTGATTCACAGAATTAAAAAGTACACACGCAGTATCTGCAACACAGCAATTACTTACGTTAGTTAATGACAATGAGATTTATTTATTTTTGGAAACCCAGGATGTTTATGGGCATTTCAAATGTGTTTATTTGAACAAGAATGAACCATTATCCCAAGCTTGTTTTTTGATTGTCAAAAAATATTGTTTTCTATCATTTGATGACACTCAAAATTACAATAGAAATCTAAACACGGTAAACCAATTTGTTATTATGTGTAGCAGGTGCATGAAGGGTTTTAGATGACCGATATTTATGTTTAGAATAGCAAGACACTGAGATTTTGACAATGATTTCACTATCAATAATATTAAAACTGCATCATCTTATTGTTAAATTCAATGTTTGAAACCGTAAATATTTGTTTAAAGGATTATAGAATCACTGATTCACAGTTTGAGACAATGTAGGAAGCCATCCAATAAGTCTCAATCTCCTTCTTATTCCCTCCGGCATCTTCTTAATAGTGACTATTGAATATGTTTGCAGAACCCTGGTGAGACCACACCTGGAGTATTGTGTGCAGTTTGGTCTCCTAATTTGAGGAAGGACATTTTTGCTATTGAGGGAGTGCAGCGTAGGTTCACCAGGTTAATTCTCGGTATGGCGAGACTGTAATGTAGGTATGTAGGTTAATTGGCTGGGTAAATGTTTAAAAAAATTGTCCCTAGTGTGTGTAGGATAGTGTTAATAGTGTTAGTGTGCGGGGATCGCTGGGCGGCGCGGACTTGGTGGGCCGAAAAGGCCTGTTTCCGCGCTGTATATATATGATATGATGATATGATGAAAGAATGGATCGACTGAGCTTGTATTCCCAGGAATTTAGAAGGATGAGAAGGGATCTTATAGAAACATATAAAATTATTAAGGGATTGGTCAAGCTAGATGCAGGAAATATGTTCCGATGTTGTGGGAGTTCAGAACCAGGGGCCACAGTTTAAGAATAAGGGGTAGGCCATTTAGAACTGAGATGAGGAAAAAAATCTACGCCCAGAGAGTTGTGAATCTGTGGAATTCTCTGCCTCAGAAGGTAGTGGGGGCCAATTCTCTGAATGCATTCAAGACAGAGCTCGAAGGCAGTGGAAGCTAATTCACTGGATGCTTTCAAGAGAAAGTTAGATTTAGCTCTTAGGAATCAAGGGATATGGGGAAAAAGCAGGAATGGGGTACTGATTTTAGATGATCAGCCATGATCATATTGAATGGTGGTGCTGGCTCAAAGGGCCGAATGGCCTACTCCTGCACCTATTTTCCACTGTATGTTTCAATGTTTCTAACTCTCTCAGGCTTATCAGCACAACGTGCTGTATACAAAATAATCTCAACTCCCTTTCGATTCTTTTTGCCTATTAGCTTGAAACCTATTCCTTAGGTTACAGACACTGCAGCAGGCTCATGCTCAACACATTTGTGGTATTTCTTTGGCCACAATATCACTATTTTAACTGATTATGATTTCCGTTAAAATTATGGACAAAAAGGGCAAGTGCGTTGCCACTGTTTTCAGAATTTAAGACTTTACTGTGCCCTGATTTTCCTCCAACAGTATGATGCAAAGTTTTTGCTGTTCAGGAGTATGAGCTGATCTTTTAATTTATGTGACTGAAGACTTGAACATTTTCCAAGGTCCCACGGACACAAGATTACACTGAAACATTTATGATTAATAGGTCTAGAACTATAAAATTTAAAGCTATTACTGGGAAAACTTCCTAATATTACATCAATTCTCATTCTATTTAATGGGAGAATCACATGCAGTTCAGAACATCATAGATATAAAGATAGACACAAAATGCTGGAGTAACTCAGCGGGACAGGCAGCATCTCTTGAGAGAAGGAACGGGTGACATTTTGGGTCAAGACCCTTCTTTAGATGGACCCGACCAGAAACTTCACCCATTCCTTCTCGCCAGAGATGCTGCTTGTCCTGCTGAGTTATTCCAGCATTTTGTGTCTATATTCGGTTTAAACAATATCTGCTGTTCCTTCCTACACATCATAGATATAAACGTTACCAGAAAGGTTTCACATTATGTAGAGATGTACAACCATTTATTAGCCACTTCATTTAAAAATTCACCCTGAGAAGGATTGGAAGGTTCTGCGATGTACCATTGAAACTCCACTGGCATTCCTTTCCAGACCACTTTTATGTGACATTGACTCCTGTGTGCAAGATCATGGAACACATTTAAGTGTCAGCTGGCCCTCGCACTCTTGGTTAGAAGTGCTTAGTTTAAATCCTACCAATGGCTTCAGATCAAAATCTTGAGCAACGTTCAGAGGAACACATCATCATGTCTGATGGCGTTTTTTGAGAGCAAGTGTAAGCTGGGCCCTACCTGCTAAGATCCAGCAACCTACGTGAGGAAGTGCATGCTCCCCAGTGCAGCATTCCACAATGTAGCCAATACCAGCCAAGGCAGGTTAGAACATAGACCATAGCCCAAAGAGAAGTACAGCACAGGAACAGGCCCTTCGGCCCATAATGTCTGTGCTGAACATGAAGCCAAGGTAAACTGATCTCGTGTGCCTTTACATGCACCAGTTCCCAACTCATTCATCAACTGTGTTATTGGAATGCCCATTTCTGTTGTATTGGATTGCCTGTGCAGCACTTTGCGGCACCCTTGCGAACTTGCCCATACCAAGCAACGTGGCCCATCTATAGACAATAGACACAATAGACAATAGACAATAGGTGCAGGCCATTCGGCCCTTCGAGCCAGCACCGCCATTCAATGTGATCATGGCTGATCATTCTCAATCAGTACCCCGTTCCTGATTTCTCCCCATACCCCCTGACTCCGCTATCCTTAAGAGCTCTATCTAGCTCTCTCTACATTAGTCCCACCTGCCCATGCTAAACCTACCCTATCCATGTACCTGTCTAAATGTCTCTTAAATGTTACTTGCCTCAACAACCTCCTCCATCCGGCAGCTCGTTCCATATACCCACAATAATTTGTGTGTGAAAGTAGCACCTTAGGTTCCTGTTAAATCTTTCCCCCTCACCTTAAATCTATGTCCTCTGGTTCTTGATTCCCCCACTTTGGGCGAAAGATTCTGTGCATTTACCCTACCCATTCCTCTCTTGATCTTGACCACCTCTATAAGATCACCCCTCATCCGCTTGCGCTCCAAGGAATAAAGTCTGAACCCACTAAACCTCTCCCTACTCTAAATATCTTACAACTGTAACATGACCTCCCAACTTCTATACTCAGTACGCTGACTGATGAAGACCAATGTGCCAAAAGCCTTTTTGACCACCTTATCTACCTGCGACTCGACCTTCAAGGAACCATGAAACTGCACTCCTAGATCCCTCTGCTCTACAACACTCCCCAGAGCCCTGCAGTTCACTGTCTAGGTCCTGCCCTTGTTGGACTTCTCAAAAATGCAACACATCACATTTCTCTGTATTAAATTCCATCAACCATTCCTCAGCCCAACTCATCAAGATCCTGCTGCAATCTTTGACAACCATTAAACTGAAATGCAAAAGCAAAATACCGCTGGTGCTGGAGGCCTACTGAGTATTTCCAGCACTTCTTGTTTCATTTCATTGAAAAGGTTGATAAGATCAAATTCATCTGGGCTGTAAGTGGGGGGTATGATCACCAGCCACACTGCCACTGATTTGAGGCTACTTTATTACTTTAAATAAAGCAGTTTAAATGCACAAAAGTCATAGAGAGCAACAGCATGGATGCAGGCCCCTTGGCCCACTGAGCTAAGGCAGAGTCCACACTGGCCATCAATTTGTCCCAGATTCTATCACTCACCTACACACAAGGGCAATTTACTGCGGACAATTAACCTACCAACCCGCACATCGTTGTGGAAGATTAGAGTATCAGGAGGAAACCCACGTGGTCACAGGAAGAACATGCAAAGTCCACACAGATAGTACCCGAGGTCGGGATTGAACCCATGTCTCCGGTTCTGAGAAGCTGTGGCTCTACAAACTGCGCCACTGTGCCAACCTGAGTCAAGAATCAATTGAAGAGTGTTTAATTGTCATATTCTTCTTCTTCTCTTCTTAAGCCCTTGGTTCCTCTAGGGAGCATAGGCCATTGACAAATGTCCTCCACCTCACTCTGTTGTTGATGGTTCTTTCGAGATCTCCCCAGTTGAGCCCACTCTCAGACATTTCTGCCTAGACACCTCTTCTCCAGCTGTTCCTGGGGCGACTTCTTTTCCCTTTTTCCTTGGGAGTTCCATTTCAGGGCTTGCCGGGTGATGTTTGTGGCAGGTTTTCTGAGGGTGTGTCCAATCCAACTCCATTTTCTCTTTTGAATTTGTAAGTCAATGGGATCCTGTCATATTACTGGGAACAAAACAATGAAATTCCAGCTGGATGCAGCTTCATCGGCACATGAATGCAATAACACAACAAGTAAATATACAATAACCAATAGTATGCTCAAGAGATTTTCCCACTTGTGAGCACATTTCACAAAGAGAGAACATGCGAGTCTTACAGCAAGAGTGATTGCCCTTCTCCAGCGTGAAGCCCAAGGACATACACGCTGCTTTGAAGATCTAGATTTCTCTCCGTGCTGCGGGGAAGCTAGGCATTTCGTTTTTAAAAATCCTGCCCATCTCCATAAATCAAATCAGCGACGGGAAAATGTAAAGAAGCTAACTTGGCGTCAAGCTCATTAAGATTTTCACACCATTGCTGACAACTGATCATTTATTTCAGGCTAAATTGACTTACATTGCGGTAGCTGCCAATCCTTAGGCAAGTGTTTCCTCTGGACCACATAATGATTTTCAGCACCATGAATAATGAGAGTGATTGAACAGAAAATAACACAGCAACACATGGCTGATGGCTATAAATACTTTCTGTACCATGGTTATCATTGTGCACAACCACATTTGCTGAAGAATACAGCCACCTTTTTTTCGGTTATTTAAAAAAATATATAAACTAAAGTTCACAGCCAAAAATTCACATTTCACATTTTCCTTCTGCTTATTAAACAAGTGAGCTGGCAAATATAAGTGGAATAGATATAAAGCAAACGACTGGAATGTAACCAAATACGATAATTTGTATTTATGGCATCTTTAATATAATAAAATCTCTCTTAACCCTACTGAGACACCTAATGAGACAGGGTGGGCTGAAGTTGCTTGGTGAGTTTAAAGAAGATAAGTGAGTTGGGTGATGGGGAATTCCTTAAATTAAAGCCTTGGCAACTGAGGCCAGAATTGGATGAGCATGGCAGCACAGTGGTCCAGCGGTAGAGTTGCTGCTTTACAGCGCCCGGGACCTGGGTTTGATCCTGACTAAGGGTACTGTAGGTATGCCGTTTCTACGTACATAATGTGCCCACGTGGGTTTTCGCCGGGTGCTCTGGTTTCCTCCAAAATTTCAAAGATGTACAGGCGTGTAGGTTAGTTGGCTTCGGTAAGTTGTAAAATTGTCCCAGTGTGTAGGATAGTGTTAGTATACGGGGTGATCGCTAGTCAGCATGGACTCGGTGGGCTGAAGGGCCCGTTTCCACGCTGTTTCTCTAAAGTGAAGTAGAGGGATCACAGAGGTAGGAATGAGAGAGTCCACACAAGGATTTGAAAACATGAACAAAAAACTGATAATTAGTAGGAAGGAAGGAAGATGAAAATAAAATTACAGATCACAGTGATATAAATGGCAAGTTTACTGAAGATGGCCAGGAGTGCATTGGCAATGGGGACACAGGTGCTCTAATCTTGCATAGAGCACAAAGTGCTGGAGTAACTCAGCAGGTCATGCAGCATCTCCAGAGGAGATGATGAGGTGATGTTTTGAGTCTGACGAAGGTCCTGACCCGAAACGTTGCCTAGCCCTCCAGAGGTGCTGCCTGACCTGCTGAGCTACTCCAACACTTTGTGTTCAGTGCATTGGCATCGTCATGCAGAGAAATAACAAAAGTTTAGGCGCGAGTCTGAGCTGCACATGAGCCACAGACAAAGCCAGACATAGTCAGAGCTGCAAAATAGACACTCAAAGCTGGAGTAACTCAGTGGGTCAGGCAGTATCTCTGAAGAAAAGGAATAGGTGACATTTTGGATTGAGACACTTCTTTGTGCACAAAGAGTGATAAGACAGGTGTTTGATGGAGGTGACCAATTTCCTCTTGGATGTTCTGACAATGCCTTCATAATCTTGTTTCCAGTCGTAAAGTGTCAACAACCTGAGGAAACAGATTTACAAGAAAGAACCAGTCGACCTGTGGAAACATTACAACTTATTGTGATTTGTGTTCCACTGAAATGGAAAGAGACAGGAACGGATTCAATAGTAGCTTTAATAGGGACTTTGATGGGAAAAGAGGACATGACTACGAGGACAGATATTGAGATTGGGATTAATTGAATTTCTCTCCCAAAGCTCCATCATAATATAATGAGCGGAACAATCTCCTTCTGTACTGTATCATTCCATGGTTCTCAATGACTTAAACTGGAGAGGTGAAGGTGGGAATGTGAAGATATGTCCAAGATATTTTAAAATTTTACATTCCTAGTGAAGTTTAGCTCGCTGACCGAGATGCTCAGGAAACAAGAAGCTCCAAGCCAAAACCTTTCCTAACATAGCACATAATTTTATAATCTGACCTGTAAATGGTTTTACTTTAATTTTAGAATCATCGGTAAAATATAAATAAATCCTTCTACTTTGCAACACCAGAAGTAGAAAAATTGTTGTTTGGAATTTAGATACCAGGTTAAGTTCTCAATGCCCCAGGTAAACCTTCATCCACATTGTATCTTAGTGAAGACCAAATGTTGTATCATGACAACGTTTTGAATTCATTCCCAGATGGGGCATTATGAGCAAGGGAAGAACCTATTGCCCATCCCCCTATTGTTTGCAGGGATGGTGGTGGTGAGCCGATTTATGTAACCACCGCAGACCATTCGTGAAGGTACTACCACAATATTAATATCAAGAGAGTTCTAGGATTGAGACTCGTAACCGATACGATAGAACTTTATTTATCCCAGGAGGGAAATATGATCTGCCAACAGTCATAAAACACAAAATACATGAAACATGAAATTACAGTGATGGGTGGAAAGGATTGGGGATGTGCAAAGAGTGGGGAGGGAAGGAACTGCAGATGCTGGTTTAAACCGAAGATAGACACAAAAAGCTGGAGTAACTCAGCGAGGCAGACAGCATCTCCTGGATGCTGTGTTACTCTAGCTTTTTGTGTCCTTTTTCAGACATACGGTAAATAGATACAATCAGTTCAATCTCAAGTACTACAGATAGAGCCACGGGTAAGATACAGCGTGCAGAATATAGTTCTCAGCATTGTAGTTCATTGCAGAGCATCAGCTCCTTAGGGAAAGTCCAATGACCTCAATGGGGTAGAAGGAAGGACCGTTCAGAAGCCAGAAAACAGAAGGGAAGATCTTCCCGAGTCTGATGGTGCACTTGCTAGCTTCTGCCGGACTGGTGCAGGGAGAGGAAGAAATAACTGGGGTGGGCCAAGTCTTTGATCATGTTTGCAGATTTTGCAAGGCAACATGAAGTGTGATGAAGTCAATGGTGCGATATCTGGTCTGTGAGATGGACTGGACTACATCTACAACTACTTTGTCTTGGGAAGAGCCGTTCCCAAACCAACTGTCATGCAACCCAATAGTATACTTTCTCTAGTGCATCTGTAGAGGTTTGTAAGAGTCACGGGTGACATGCCGAATTTCCTCAGACTGCTCAGCAGGTGTGCCTTCTTGGCTGCCATATCAATATAGTTGGTCCATGACACATCATTGGTAATATTGACACCAAGGATCTTGAAGCTCTAAATCATTTCCACATCCTCACCATGATGATAGTGTTTTTGTGAACCTCAGATTGGAGTAGTTTAATTTAGTTTGGAAATATAGCATGGAAACCGATCCTTCGGTCCATTGAGTCGATGCCAACCATCGATCATCCATTCACACTAGTTGTATTGTAATCCCACTTTCTCATCCACTTTCTACATATTAGGAGCAATGCACAGATAAAGTCAAGTCAAGTCAAGTCAATTTTATTTGTATAGCACATTTAAACACAACCCACGTTGACCAAATTGCTGTACATCAGTGCAGGTACTAAAAAATAACATACAATAGCACACAAACGTAACAGCACATACATAAACAGTTTACAGCGCCCTCTCAGAGGGCCTCAAACGCTAGGGAATAGAAGTAGGTTTTGAGCCTGGACTTAAAGAAGTCGATGGAAGGGGCAGTTCTGATGGGGAGAGGGATGCTGTTCCACAGTCTAGGAGCTGCAACCGCAAATGCGCGGTCACCCCTGAGCTTAAGCCTAGACCGCGGGATAGTCAGTAGCCCCAAGTCGGCCGACCTGAGGGACTGGAGTTTGAGTGGTGGGTTAGAGGATTTTTGATATGGGAGGGGCAAGCCTGTTTAAGGCTTTTGTATGCAAATAGGAGGAGCTTGAAATCGATTCTGTACCGTACTGGGAGCCAGTGGACAGAGGCCAGAATCAGGGTGATGTGGTCCCTTTTACGGGTACCCGTCAGGAGTCTTGCTGCGGCGCTTTGGACCAATTGCAGGCGAGACAGGAACAGATAAACCCACAAACCCACATGCCTTTGAAATGTGGGAGGAAACCAGAGCACCTGGAGGAAACCCCTGCAATCAGAGAATGTACAAACTCCACACAGACAGCACCCGAGTTCAGGATTGAACCTGGGTCTCTGGTGTGGTGAAGCAGCAGCTCTGCCAGCTGTGCCGCCAAGTAGTGAGAGGTTAAAGATGTCTGTGACACTCTATCAACGGATCTGCATAGGTCCTGAGGACGCGGCCAGGGACGCCATCCAGACCAGTTGCTTTCCGTGGGTCCACTGTCAGGAAAGCCAATTTTAGGTATGCCACTAATGCCACTGTAACTGTTGGGATAGGCAAACCCGAGACTGGTGGAGCGGGTGGCATTCCATCACTGATCCTCTGTTGAAAGTGTGCATAGAATGCATTGAGTTCATCAGGGAGTGGCCCACTGTTGCCCGTCAGACTGCACAGAAGTGGTTTTAAAATATTAAAGAGTAGTGATAATAAAAGATTAAACTGAAAAAAAAATCACTTTTGCCATTAAATTCATGACAAAAAGACATAAAACCATGGGAATTAGTAGCGGAATGGGCCATTCGTCCTCTCAAGCCATTCAGTAAGATCATGACTAATCTGATCCTGGCCTCATTTCCACTTCGAGTCATAGAGAGTCACTGAGCCATTCAGTGTAGAAACAGGCCCTTCAGCCCAACTTGCCCACGTCGACCAACATGTCCCAGCTACAATAGTCCCACCTCCCTGCGTTTGGCCTTTCTTGCTGGTTTGCCATATCCCTTGATTCCTATTTTATTCTATCAATCGCACCTTTCATTCATGATGCCATGAAGGAGGCCATTTAGCCCTTTGAATCTCTGCAGGTTCTTTGTAGATAAAATATAATCACTTCCATGCGTTTGCTCTCTCTAAATACCCCTGCAAGTTATTCATCTGTCTCTTGCTTAAGGTCGCAATTGACCGTCTGTATAATCCTGTAGGAAAATAACTACAGATGCTGGTACAAATCGAAGGTATCACAAAATGCTGGAGTAACTCAGCGGGTCAGGCAGCATCTCAGGAGAGAAGGAATGGGTGACGTTTCAGGTCGAGACCCTTCTTCAGACTGATACATAATCCTTGCATGCAGTGAGGGCTGGAATTAACTTGTTGCCTCTTACAGTTTCAGAAAGGATTTGGTTTTAGACTCTTTGCAGTGTCCATTCGTTATATTCAGTATGAGATGATCAGTATTATTATCTCAATGGGACGTTTACTTCAAACAGTGTTGCTTTCCTTCGTGTTTGTATTGGCAAAGAAAGGTGAAGACGTGCCAACCATATCTACAACTTGCAGTTAACTCGAGTTAAAATGTGATATTCGCATTTACCACCAGAAATTACACCCCATCTTTCCTAAAGAACTGGTTTGTTTTGGCCTGATTACTAATCCATCTACTGAAGTAGGTGCATAATGCAGACATGAGGAAGAGAAAAATGAATTTTAATGCAAATAAAAAGTGAAAAACTAATATTATAACTATTAAAGAAAAACAAAAACATTTTGAACCTTATCAACGATGCAACTTCCATTGTTATTCCCAGCTCTAACAATGCAATCAACTTTCATTCCTCATTTTGAACGAAATTTAATTTGCTTTTTCATCCAATCTGTTTTACCATTGCACTTATTAAACAAGTGGAAAGATGTGCCTAATTTTATGCCGAGCTACAAAGAACAATTCCATAGTGCCTTTTTATTTCAAACCGATGTGGGTTCAAAATAGAAGAAGCCATTTGCATTACAACAGTTGGGAGTGAAATTAAATCAACAGCCGCATAAAAAAGCACATACTAATTCCATTAATTGCTGCATTGATGTTAAACAAAAGATTTAGGAATGTGGGTTGAGGGAGGGCAATTGAAGAAAAGTGAGAAAAGATACATTTAGAGGATAAATCTCTTTGAATTAATAACATTGCATTTTAAGATCTAATTAAAGCACTAATAGATGATCTTATGGAAAAGAAGCAGACAGACATTCCACAGAATCCCAGATAATTGGAATCAAAAACAAAAAAAAACACCCTGCAATTATTTAGCTGGGACTGGCCGCAGTGTAAAAGAGTATACACTGATGAGCCAAAACATTATGACCACCTGCCTAATATGCTGTTGATCCTCCGTGTGCCGCCAAAACAGCGCCGACCCGCTGAGGCATGGACTCTACAAGATCCCAGAAGGTGTCCTGTGGAATCTGGCACCAAAACATTAGCAGCAGATCCTTCAAGTCCTGTAAGATGCGAGGTGGAGCTGCCATGTTTCGGACTTGTCGATCCAGCACATCCCACAGATGCTCAATCGGATTGAGATTTGGATAATTTGGAGGCCAGGGCAACACCGTGAACACTTCATCACGTTCCTCAAACCATTCCTAAACAATGCGTGCAGTGTGGCAGGGCGCGTTATCCTGCTGAAAGAGACCACTGCCAACAGGGAATACCATTGCCATGAAGGGGTGTACCTGGTCTGCAACGATGTTTAGGTAGATGACACGTGTCAAATTGACGTCCACATAAATGGCCGGACCCAGGGTTTCCCAGCAGAACCTTGCCCAGAGCATCACACTCCCTCCACCGGCTTGTCGTCTTCCCATAGTGTCTGGTGCCATCACTTCCCCAGGTAAACGTGGAAGTTTCTTCCACTGCTCCAAGGTCCAGTTCTGATGCTCACGTGCCCAATGTAGGCGCTTTCAACAGTGTACAGGGGTCATCATGGGCACTCTGACCAGTCTGCAGCTACGCAGCCCCATACACAGCAGAATGCAATGCACTGTGTATTGTGACACATTCCTCCCGTGACCACCATTAAAATTTTCTGTGACTTGCGCCACAGTAGACCTTCTGTCGGTTCGGACCAGATGGAATAGCCTTTGTTGCCCTTGTGCATCGATGAGCCTTGAGCGCTCAACACCCTGTCGCCGGTTTGTGGTTTGTCCCTCCTCAGACCACTGTCGGTAGGTACTCACCACTGCTGACCGGGAGCACACCACAAGCCTTGCCGTTTCAGAGATGCTCTGACCCAGTCGTCTGGCCATAACAATTTGGCCCTTGTCAAAGTCGCTCAGGTCTTTACTCCTGCCCATTTCTCCTGCATCCAACAAATCAACTTCAAGAACTGACTGTTCACTTGCTGCCTAATATATCCCACCTCTTGACGGGTGCTATTGTAACAAGATAATCAATGTTATTCACTTCACTTGTCAGTGGTCATAATGTTTTGGCTCATTGGTGTATACTTCGGGTCAATGGCATTTAAAACTGCCTGATAATGGACAGCAACAAAAACTGCTGTTGGTTACATCAGCACTAACAATGTAATACTAATTTCTCAGGAGACCATCCACAATATAACCTTGTTCCCCTTTCTCTATCAGCAATATGCAATATAATAGTGCCTTCAGTTATACATATTTATGTGAAAATGTGGCAAACCACTTTGAAGAGATGTAAAATGTTAGAAAAACAGGTGCAAAGATCCAAAGACCAGCTGGGTCCAACTGTCGGCCTTGGTTATATTTAATGACTCAACGGAAACATTTGTATGCATAACATTGATAAATGGCAAGTACATTTCACGCCACTCAAGTGGCAGACAATGACCATTTCCTGCAAGAGAGAATCTAATCCCCACAATTGACATTCAATGGCATTACTGTCATCAGCTCTCCCACTAGGATTCATCATCCTAGGATTCATCATTAACCAGAAACTCAACTGGACCGCCATATAAATACCATGACGATAAGAGCAATTGAAATCTTGCTTGCAGGACCGTCACAGGCACAGGGACTCAGACAACACACAAAAACACAACTATATACAAATTACACATGTTCTCAAGCCAGTAAAATTTTAAAAAACAGGGCATTGGTACTAAAATATATAATTAGAAAGCCAGTCCACGATAGTGCAAGAGGTGGGCCTGTGAGGTAGGATTAAGGTTGTGCAGGTTTGTTCATGAGGCAAGTCTTCAGTACTACTGCCAGAATGTTGTCAGGGTCCACAGCCTTTGATGCATCCAATGACTTCATCCATTTCTTGATGCCATGTGAAATTAATTGAATGTTGTGTGAATGAGCAGCTATCGTACAGAGGACCACTGGAGGAGGCTGCACTTTGGTAGGATCAATAGAGGTAGAACCTACACATGAATGGTAGGGCCTTAGGGAGTATTGAGGAACCAATGGCAAAAGACATACAGGAATTGAACCCAAGCCTAACCAAGGACACAGTTGGCGTACTGTGTCCAGTCCTGGTCCCCACACTATGGGAAGAATGTGATTGCACTGGGGAGGATGCAGAGCAAGATTCACCAGGAGACACAAAAAAATGTGTACGCTGGAACCTTGAGCAAAATAACACATTTTTGGAGGAACTAAGCAGGCCAGGCAGCATCTGTGTTGGGAATGGCCTGATGATGATTTGGTCAGACCCTTCTTCAGACTGATGCAGTGGAGAGTAGAAAGCAAATAAAAAGGGGAAGAGGTGGCTGATGGTGTCTGTACGGAGTTTGTACGTTCTCCCCATGACCTCCGTGGGTTTTCTCCGAGATCTTCGGTTTCCTCCCACTCTTGAAAGACGTACAGATTTGTAGGTTAATTGGCTTGGTAAATGTAAAAAAGAATTGTCCCTAGTGGGTATAGGATACTTTTAATGTGCAGGGATCGCTGGTCGGCGCGGACCCGGTGGGCCGAAAGGGCCTGTTTCCGCGCTGTATGTATAAACTAAACTAAACTATAGGTGGGGCAAACATAAGCAATTGATAGGTGGATACCATCTGCCTATCATCCCTCCTCACCTGTATCCAACTATCACATGCCAGTTTTTCCCACACCTGTTTCCCCATCACCCTTTAACAGATGTTTCCCCTCAACTCCATCATTCTGAAGAAGTGTCCCAACTCAAAACTTTATTTGTCCATCTCCCCTCGCCCACAAACTGATTTACCAGGATGTTGCCTGGGATGGAGAGTTTCACTATGAGAAGACACTGCATAAGCTGGGTTTGTCTTCCTCGGAATGTATGCAGTTGAGGGGAGAACTTGACAGAGGTACGCAGAAATTTCAAGGACATAAATGGGATAGATAATAGAAAACGTCTCCGCAACACAGATTTCTATTTTAAAAAATGGAGTAGGTTTTGGGTGAAGACTATGAGGTTTAGTGAGGATCTGAGAAATAACATTTTCACCCATATGGTGAGTCAAATGATATGTTTCTGTATTTATTTTCTTTGGTACAATTGTTTTGTTGAATGTTTTCTCTTTTTGTTGCTTCTCTTCCAGAAATTACACAGTTGTGAATTCGAAAGTGATTGCCGTGACAGTTAGACCAGAACCACAAATGAGTGAATATGTGCTGGAGATCGAACTGGCTCACTTGGCGAATGTAAGTATCTCCAAGTTCACTACATACAGCTCCAAGGATACTTGGAGCCTCCATCTCCCGAGACCAACCTGTCAGTTTTACACAGGATAATCTTGAGTAGTGAAGCATCATATCAACAGATACATTTGCCTTCTTCACCAACGTATCTACATTTGCTGTCATCATTGGTGTTTTAAGGACTTGTGCTCTGTTTCCTAATACATTCATGGTGTAATGTCCCAATCATGGTGTATGTACAAGACACAAAATGCTGGAGTAACTCAGTGGGACAGGCAGCATCTTTGGATAGAAGGAATGGGTGACATTTCAGGTTGAAGAAGGGTCTCGACCCAAAATGTCACCCATTGAGTCTGAAGAAGGGTCTCGACCCAAAATGTCACCCATTCCTTCTATCCAGAGATGCTACTTGTGTCGCTGAGTTACTCCAGCATTTTGTGTCTATTTTTGTGTAAACCATCTGGAGTTCCTTCCTCCACATGGTGTATGTTTACCTGGGGTGTGGATATGAGTGATAATGGTAACTTCTTATTTTATCACCCAAAGAATTTATGATGAAAGCAGACCATTTTTTGTGGCCTATCTCATAGGCCAAAAAGAGTGTATTGAGGAGGTGCACTTATAACTATTGTCTTTGATTATTTTTAGGGAACTTATAACCCATACTGTGCACTGTGGGATTATGGCAGAATGTAAGTAACAATACCATTCTTATTTCTTCATTATTTTTGAAAGTCATATTCTTTGGAATTATTTTGATTGTCTGAAGGTTTTTTTTTCCAAATTTATTTACCTCTTTCAAGAAATGAGGTGGATTGTGGAACGTGCTTGTTGTGATGGAACCAACGTGACAGTTCTATGTAACAAGCTATACTGTCCTGGGATCTTTCCCCATTTGTCATTGTGCCTTAATTCCTGTAAACGCAACGGTGATTAAGCAGCTATGTCTATAATATGCAAAAGAGCCATACAGCAATAATCACCTGCATCATACACTGAGGAATAGAGTTCATAAAATTGCATTGGCGGAGAGTTTCATGTATGTTGAGTCAGTATTAAAAATTCTTTGGCGGATGGAAAATTATGTGAGTTGTTTGAGTGTCTGCACGTTTTTCATGTCTGCTCTTAAATATGGACTCTCTTTGATATTGCTTTGGTAGAGGCATTCATCCACTGAGTAGTAGAGATATTATGAGCCAAGGCACCAAATTGCACCAGATTGATGGCATAGCACAGCACTTGGTGTGCAATTCCTGCTCGGAATTATGTGATCCTAGAGGGTATGACGGTGGTTGGTGTCTGCATGGATTTTAGGACGGCATTTGATAAAGTCCCCCAAACGCAGGCTGATCCAGAGGATTAAGATGCACAGGATTCATGGTGACCCAGCCATTTGAAGTCAGTATTAGTGTACTAATAGACAACAGAGGGCTTTTTTTGCTGGAAGACCATTATTCTGTCTGGATGGTTGCGAACGGCAGGAGTTCCTTAAGGGTCCGTGCTGTTTTTTGCTATAAATATAGTTGACTTGGAGATGGGTTGGTTAATAAGTTTTCAGAAAACAAACATGATTGTTGGAGTTTGTGAACTGTAAGGAAGGCTGTCAAAATGTGCAGTAAGATACAGTTCAGCTACCAGAATTGGCAGATCAAGTTTAATCCAAGCAAGTATGAGATATTGCACTTTAGAAGGTCGAATGTAAGGGGAAAGTATACACTTAATGGCAAGACCATTGACAGTATTAAAGAATAGAGGGATACTATTCATAGCTTCCTGAAAGTGGGTGGTACTGTGGTGCAGCTGGTAGAGCTGCTGCCTCATAGCACCAGAGACTCAGGTTTGATCCTGACCTAGGGTGCTGTCTGTGTGGAGTTTGCACATTCTCCCTTGGACAGTGGGGATTTCTTCTGGGTTCTCTGGCTTCCTCCCACATTCCAAAGATGTGTGGGTTTGTATGTTAATTGACCTCTGTAAATTGCCCCAAGTGTGTAGGAAATGAATAATATAGAACTAGTGTCAATAGGTGATCAATAGTTGGCATGGACGTAGTGGACTAAAGGGCCTGTTTCCATGCTGCATCTTGAAACCTAACCAAACTAAACAAGTAGATAGAGTGGTAAAGAAGGCATGTGGGATGTTTGCCTTCATTGATCGGGGCATAGAGTTTAAGAGTAAAAAAGTCATGATACAGCTCTAGAGGAATTTGGTTCGGCTGCATTTGGTGTATTGCGTACAGTTCTGGTTGCCCCATTACAGGAAGGATGTTGAGCGTTGGAGAGGATGCAGAAGAGGTTTACCAGAATGCTGCCTGGATTAGAGAGTGTTAGCTCTTACGAGAGGTTGGACATAATTGGATTGTTTTCTCTGGAATGCTGGAGGTTGAGGGGAGACCTGATAGAAGTATGTACATTTATGAGAGGCATAGATAGGGTAGATTTTTCAGAACTTTTTTCGCAGGATGGAAATGTTAATGACTGCAGGCCATAGCTTTAAAGTGAAAGGGGCAAAGTTTACAGGCGATGCACGGGGCAATTCTATACACAAAGGCCAGTGGGTGCCTGGAATGCACTGCCAGGAGTGGTGGTTTAAGATTTTAAGAGGCTTTTAGATAGGAAAATGGATACGGAGGGAATGGATAGATGGTGCACTTTAGGAGGGGAAAATATACAGTTAACAGCAAGACCCTTCACCTTTATGAATGGAAAGGTATAGATCATACGCAGGCATATGAGAGCTTGCCATGTGGATATTGCAGACCATAGTGTCTGTTCCTGTGCTGTACTTTTCTATGTTCCATATTCTATGTTAATTGGATAACTGGGCAGGTTATATTCAGCTACGATCAATGGCAGAAAACAGATTTTACTTGCATCGGTCCCATTATACAACCTGACTGATTTTGACTCCCAGTCAATTGAATACAAAGAAAACCAAGCAATATGTATATTGAGCTGCTTATTCAATATCACCTATTTATACGATAGCCCACTGTGAATAATTAACCACAGAACAGAAAAATAAGGCAGTTTAACAGCATTTTCTACAACAGATGAATCTCGTTCACTTTATGCCACCACCAAGCATCAAATGACAACTGCTATTACAATTTCTTCAAAGTGTTTTTTTTACTGATATTACAATAATAATTTCCAAAGCTGGAAAAATAAAAGCACAAAATTATCATTTTATTAGAATAAACCAAGGTGAAGTAAACATTATGGGATAATCCATTGGTTAAATATTTGCACTTTATCTAAAAATAAAAGTTAGCAAGTGTGATGAGTATTGTGGTGTTATATTCAATCCTTGTACATTGAGGGTAAGGCTAGTGTTTAGTGCTGATTCCAAATTACCTTTGAGGAGGTGGTGGTGAGATGCCTACTTAAGCTAATGAACCTGTTCCCATTGTTAGATGGGCAACGATTATCCTTTCATCCATTGAATGAATGGATACTCACTGTCATTATCCAGCAACAATGAATGGAGTGTGATATATTTTCAAGTCAAGGAAGGAAAATATCCACAGAGATCATCTAGCATCTGCTGCCTTTGGAAGAGGCCACAGGTTCGGAGCTGATGTGAATGAAGACTAGGTATTTGTGCGGTGTTAGATGGGTTGCCAATTGTGGATTGCTTTATTCTGGAGAGTGTTGAGCTGGTACTCATTGGGACAACTGGGAAATGATCAATCTTATTCCAGACTGTGGCTTGTACTGTACATGGTGTGACGTTGTCTACTGAAATCTCTGAAGTCTCTGGACTTGACATTTAAACCTGTAAGCTTTTGCCTCAGAGACTGCTACCAAATGGACCCTTGCTGGGGAAGTTAAGAAGGTGCAAAGGTATATTGGCAGAATAACAAGTGAGAGGCAAAACTACTCAATGTATGTGCTGTGATGCTTCCATCTTCAAAGCTCTTCCCCTCATCTTATACTAGGACTGGCAGCTAGGCAGTAAACAATGACCAGGCAGGGCATGTGAGCACATCGTCAATGAAGTGATGGAAAATTTGCCTGTCTGCTTTCCTTTGGCAGAAAGACAGAACATGCTCTTCACCCACACTCACTCTCAGCGTGGGATTCAAGATGAAAACCTGCCTGCCTGTTGTGGAATATGCTTGATTTGTAATTCATTGAAATCTATGGCATGAAAAGCAAGCGGGTTCTGCAATGGACAGGCTATCCTCCCCTGCAGATACCCGCAGATGGTAAACTGCAAAACGAACTCCATCCTGTGCAGTCTGCTCTGCCTGACACTCTGACCAGCCCAGCCAATGGAGAACAGCCCTACCATGTTTGCACTTTTCAAAATTATTTCATTATTTCATGTATTAGTTGCCTGCTCTTATTCAAACAATACACTCTACCTCCCTGCAATTCAGAGATTAGCAAAATCCACTGGTAGACTCCCTCAAGACTCAGCATTCCTATTCTACCCACTCTCAGAATATCCACTCACCTCTCAAATGACATTCACACCCATCCTATTCCAAAGGGAGCACAGATAAAGTGCAGATGGCCAGACAGCCGAGTCTCATCAGGGGTCCTCCCAACCTGTCACTTTACTTATTGGGAGATTTGTTTGCAATAGCAGGAGGTTAGATGGTAATCTTTGCTTATTTCTATATTGTCAATTGGGATTATGGAGGGGATGCATAATTGCAGATTTCAAATAGATGGCCTGCCACTGTCTAGCCACATGTTTATTTGTTGGCAATGGGAGGTAATTTTCCTTTTGTTCTAGTTGTGCCTTCTTTACCTTGATGATTCACTTCTTATCACACAGTGTCTTTTGAAAAGAACTGAAAAGTAATTCTTGCATTGTGGGAGTTAATGAATTGGATGAATAATTGGGCAAATTTAGAGGCAAATTGGGCTAATTTGTTAATGGCTTATTCACAAACAATTAGAGGTAGCTGCGTGGTATAATGTTGATTCAATTCTGAGCTCCCTTCGCAGACTAGCTCAGTGGTAATGACGCTTCAATTGGCCTTTCGATCTGGCTTTCCGATCTCAATCATTATTTTACGATCAAGGCTGTCGCCAACAGATATCTGCACACAGGAAAACCTAATTTAAATTAATTCCAGGTGTTTTGTGTCCGGCCAACTCATTCTTGATGATAGATAGACAGAAAATGCTGGAGTAACTCAGCGGGACAGGCAGCATCTCTGGAGAGAAGGAATGGGTGACGTTTTGGGTCGAGACCCTTCTTGAGACTGGGTCCTTGGTCCTTGCGGATGGTCCTTGTGGAGGCAGTAATGAGCTGCTACCAGTCAATGCGGTGAAGGTGATCCCACAACAATTTAGGGGTATGGAGATATAGGTGTTCATACAGCAGCAATGCGGAACCTTGATGTATGGCAAATGGTGGATTGGGTGGAAAACAACTTAGAGGTGATGGTGTTTATATTCACCTGCTCACCTCGTCCTCCACATTTACAGGGTTTGTGGGTTCAGGAGGTTTTGCCAAATAACCTCTGATAAGTTGAAATGTGTAGGAAGGAACTGCAGATGCTGGTTTAAACCGAAGATAGACACAAAATGCTGGAAATCCTCTCCAGAGATGCTGCCTGTCCCGCTGAGTTACTCCAGCATTTTGTACCTATCCCTGATAAGTTGATCTAGTTAATCTTGTCTAATCTTGTTATAGGGTCCTAGCACTTCGTCGATAGTATTGGGATAGGTCCCTTGAATCTTGAAGCCTCCTTTCCTTTGCAAGTCTTGACCTGGAGCAATCCAGGATCCAAACACCATGTTTTAAGAATAGAGCAAGTTCACCCAGTACATACCCTCCATTCCAAAGATAGACACAAAATGCTGGAGTTGCACAGGCAGCATCTCTGGAGAGAAGGAATGGGTGACGTTTCGGGTCGAGACCATTCTTACTAGACGTTTACTCCAACATTTTGTGTCCATCTTTAGTTTAAACCAGCATCTGCAGTTCTTACACATTTCAACGTATTAGGGGTTCGAAAATAAAGAGCCACTGTCTTTACCTCAGGATCGGGGAGTCAAAAACTAGAGGCCATAGGTATAAGGTGAGAGGGGAAAGATTAAAATGGACCAGAGGGGCAACTTTTGCAGTTTAAACCAGTATCTGCAGTTCCTTCCTACACTCTCCATTCCAACTTCTTTTACCACCCGTCTACTTAATTTTCCTTTTTATGTTCCCTGAATAGGGCAAATCTCCTTGCACTCCAATGGCTCGGGGGCTTTCCTAAAGGACCAGACCCATTTTCAGGTGTCTGAGTATTCTTAAGCTTGCAGCTGATGTGTCCTTCTCTCAGTCAGCCAGCTCTAAATGGTTTGACATTTTTGGAAGAAGGGTTGGCAAAAGGATTGTGGGGATCTGAGGAAAGATATTCGTCATCCAGAGGATGGCGAGGGTCTGGAACTCACTGCCTGATCATCATCCCATGTAGACACAATATGCTGGAGTAACTCGGCAGGTCAGACAGCATCTCTGGAGAGAAGGAATGGGTGACATTTCAGGTTGAGGCCCTCCTTCATCCCACGTACACAGCACTTGCAGAGCCATGACCCTCAGAGTTACACACCCAGTGCTGGAAGGTGGGACAAGGCTGGGTAGCACTCCATTGACCATCATTGACATGATGGGCAGAATGGCCTTCCTCAGAGTTGTACATTTACTATGCTTTTATGATACTAATGGAAGCTCGATACGAATGGGGAAAGTGGATGTCTTAGGGAGAGTATTTGGTAAATTGAGTTGATAAGTTGGATGTAAAATTAGATACAAAAAGTGGTAGGGGTGTTTTCTGAGGTGTGTGGCTAGTTGTGTCCTGCAAAGATCAGAGCTGCGATCTCTGCTATTTGAGATATACTTAAATGAGATGGATAAAAATGTAGGTGGTCTGAAAACTAAGTTTGTAGACAAAAAGAAAATTGGTGGAGTTTGGGCCAGAGAAGAAGTTGTCAAAGGATCCAACAAGATATAAATCTATTGGAAATTTGAGCGGTGAAATGACAAATGGGATTTAATCCAGACGTGAGAGGTGATACATTTTGGGACATCAAATGTAAGAGGAAAGTATGCAGTAAATGGCAGGACCCTTGGAAGCTTTGTTGTACAGAGGGATCTTGGGGTGCAAGTTCATCGCTCCCAGAAAGTGGCTTCACAAGTGGACAGAGTGATCAAGAAGGCATATGACATACTTGCCTTCATCAGTTGAGGGAATAAGTATAAAAGTTGGTAAGTCATGTTGCAGCTGTATAAAATTTTGGAAAGACCACATTTAAGGTATTGTGTGCAGTACTAGTCATCACACTACAGGAAGGATGTGGAGGCATTGGAGAGGATGCAGAAGAGGTTCTCCAGGATGTTGCCTGGATTGGAGCTTATTAGAGGTTGGATACAATTTGATTGATTTCTCTGGAGTGTCAGAGGCTGCGGGACAAGTTGATAAAAGTACCTAACATTATGAGAGATATAGATAGGGTGGATAGTCAGCCCTTTCCCCAGTTAACTGTATACTTTTCTTATGCATTTGGTCTAAAAAATGCATCACCTCACGCTTTGCCAAATCAAACTCCATCTGCCATTACTCCACTCAAGTTTCTAACAGTTTTATATCCTGTTGTCGTGTTCCCAGGGTCAAAATGTCCCACATAAGAGGGCATAGGGTGAGAGGGGGAAAGTTTAAAGATATGCAAGATTAGTTTTGTTTACACAGATAATGTACCTGGAATGAGCTGCCAGGGAGTTTGTTGAAGCAGATAAGATAGCAACGTTTAAGAGGCACTTAGAGAGGCACATGTATAGTCAGGGAGACGAGGGATGTGGCAGATGGCACGTGTGCAGGCAGATGGGATTAGTTAGATTAGCTTCTTGGTTGGCACAGACATGTTGGGCCTGTTCCTGTGCTTCCATCTTCTATGTTCTCAGTTATATGTGCTTTGTTATGGAGCCAATACAGAGGGTTTTTTTTAATGAAGCTGCCAATATCCAATGGAGCCTCTATATGCAACTGCAAAGGGAAGCCCAGAAACCCTGCAGTTCCCAAGTAAATGCGGAGGATAGGGAGAAAGCTGGAGTAATTCAGTCACCTGGCAGAAGATAGGATTTTCAGGCAAAAGGATTGCCATTTCTGTACTATATGACTCTGCAACCCTATCTACTACCCTGCCCTCGCCAATTTTCTTATTGCCTCTTCAAAAATGCAATCAAATTAATGAGATAGGATTCAGTGAGTCAGCCATGTTAACTATCCATATCAATCCCTGCCTTTGCAAATGCAAATTAATCTTGCCCCTTAGAATATTTTCCCGTAATTCCCATTCTGCTGATGCAAGGCTCACCAGCCTGTCGTTATCTGGCTTTTCCCTTCTGCCCACCTTAAATTAAAAAAACAACGTCAGCTAACCTCCAGTCTTCTCGTACCTCGTTTGTGGCTATTGAAGATTCAGTTCAGCCCGCCTCCCAGCTAACCCCTCTTCCCAACATACCTCCTCAATTCGTCCCACATGCTGACACTCCTCTCCTCCTCACCACTTCCCCAAATTATCAGGTCTATTCACCCCATTTTCCCACTCATCATCCCACCTCGACTCAATTCTCCATTCTCACCTTTCTTCAATTCACCTCGGATTATTCATCCCTCCTTCCAACTGCATCAACTTTACCCTGAACGCCCGTCTCCATTCTCCTTATCACTGCCACTGAGTCACCCATTTCCCCGACGACACTTCCTGTTGACCACCCCCAATTCACCCCACTCTGATTCAACCCCTCCCCTCAACTCCACTCCCCTCCCCTCCCTCACTAACCCCACCCTCCAGCTCATCGGTTCCCACTCACCATTCCACCTGCCCCCTAATCACCCCATTCTCCAATTTAACCTTCCTCATCTCATCCTTTCTCAAATTAACTGCCCGGCCAATTCAATTCACCTTTCCTGTGAAGACTCCTGCACCACCTCTCTCTCCCTCTGATTTATCCCTTTTCTGAAGTCACCCACTGCCTGACTCATCCTTCCCCCATTTCACATTTTCCCCCAGACTCAGCCTCATCTAAACTCACGCCTTTCTCAAATCAACCCTCCCACCAACTCACCTCGACTACCGATTCACGTCTTTCCCGAACGTACCTTTTCCCCAACTCAAGCCCCTCTCCAACTCACTCTTCGCCCTGGTTCACTCTTCCACCTCACCCTCTCTGCCTCAAACATATTCTCGACTTCCCACTCTCCAACTCAACCACCTCCTGCTTCAAACTTATCTCCAACTTGCCCTTCCCCTGACTCATCCCAGTCTCCAACTTGCCCCACCCCAGGCTCAACCATTCCCAGACCCAACCATTGCCCAATTCACCCCTGTTCTACCATACTAACATGTTCCCACCCCCCCCCCTTCCCCCTTCCCCTAGACAGTCTTTATAAACTACATCTCTCCACTCTTAGCTTCCAACTCTCCTGGAGTCCAACCCACACTCCTGTTTCCCACTGCATGCACCGGAAAGACTTTTCACAGTTTAAAGCCAAGTCATTAGCTCCTGATGCCTCACAGGTACTGAATTTTTCTTGGTTAAATAGTTGTCCCAATAAGCATTATTTATAAATCAACACAGGTCATACGGTCAGAAGTGATAGGAGCAGAATTAGGCCATTCGGCCCATCAAGTCTCCTCCGCCATTCAATCTGGTTGATCTAATTCTCCCTTCTCACCGCATTCTCCTACCATCTCCCCATAACCCTTGACACCCGTAATAATCAAGAATCTATCTATATCTGCCTTGAAAATATCAATTGACGGCCTCCACAGCCTTCTGTGGCAAAGAATTCCATAGAGGAGAAGGAACAAGCGAAATAAATGCAGAACTCAACCTTAATTTGGAGAAAGTGGCATATCAGAAATCACTGGGACATGGCTGCATGGCCATCAGCATTGGTGTGGCCAATGTATTGATTATACCAATTTGACGATGGGGAAAATAGTGGAGGGGTGGAGCAACTGGAGAAAAAGAGTAAAATTCCATTTGCAGTTTTCTCTTCATTGAAATGTGATTTGTAAGACAATAAAGGGAATGCATCTTGTTTTAGTTGGAAATTTATTGCAATTAATTGGATTAGGGAGGACACGAGACCACATTTTAATCGGTACAATGCCATTTATCTAGGTTGGATGTCAGGAGGTGGTTCTTTTCCCGGAGAATAGTGGACCTCTGGGAACAGATGCCAATACTTACAGTGGAGGGCAATTCAGCTTATGCATTTGGTTGTTACTGCAAAGAATTGTCAGGGTGGTTGGGCAGGTGAGGGCGATTAATTTTGTTTTGGCTTTGGGAGGGGTGATGAGCCTCCTCCATTGACGTTATCGATTGACTTTGCATTGGACAGGCTGAATGAAGAAGACGGTTCTTGCTGGTCCACCATTTACTTGCATAAAACACAGCGTATGTTCGTAAAGAAAATAGCAATGGTGCAGCATGGGTCAGCGTCCCCATCTCAGTAATTATAGGTCCACATCACCATTTAAACCACTGTATTTGTCCAACGTTATCCTCAGAGCAAGCTGCTTTAGCCAAAGATATTCGCGACCAGTATGCATTTGTCAGCCCACTGGCAGGACATGAACAGAGAATGAAGACCCCAGCCAATCAAACATCCCAGAGAGACAATCAGTCGGGGGGGGGGGGGGGGGGGGGGGGTTAACATCAATGGGGAAAGTTTAAAGATGATGCAAAGGGAAAGTTTTCTTTACACAGAGACTGGTTGGTGCCTGGAAAACACTGCCATGGTTGGTGGTGGTGGCAGATACAATGGTGGCATTTAAGAGGCTTTAGATAGGCATATGGAGAGTCAGAGAATGGCAGTATGTGGATCACATACAGGCAGAGGAGATTAGTTTAACTTGGCATTGTGTTGACACAGACATTGTGGGCCGAACAGCCTGTTTCTGAGCTGTGTTTGCTCTATTTTCTATTTTCTATGTCTATGATATATAGGATAGAAATTTAATGGAACAAAGGGGAATCAAAAGTGTTTTTGCAAAAGGAGGAATTTACAGAGCTATTTGGAAAACAAAACAGAAGTTTCAGGATTAATTGAATTGATTTTTCAGGAGTCAACACAGTACCTTGGAACAAAATGGCTACTTTTATCACTGTATGATTATGTGATGTAACCAAGCCCATGTAGTGCATTAAATATGACTTCTGACAAAGAAGGTTCAAACTGAAACATCAGCTCCATTTCCCTTTCCACAGATGTGACCTGACCATCTGGGGATTTCTACCATATTCCGTGTTTATTTAAGATTTCCAGCATTTGCAGTTTTTATTTTCATGTTCATTATTCTTGAGTAAATTGACAACTTGGGCTGGTCTGGGGTGGAATGGCAAGAAGAATATTGAAGGAAAACTTGCAGGGTTCACAGTATGAAATGAAAGTAATGTGTGAAGATCTCTGCAATTTTTCCATTTGTTTCACTGCTGTTCAAAGTAAACAAAGTCAGTGGATCAAGCATAGACTCGGCGACCGTATTGCTGAACACTTGCGCTCGGTCCACCAAGGCACACTGGATCTCTCAGTTGCTAACCATTTTATCTCCCCTTCCCATTCCCATACTGCCCTTTCTGTCCTGGGCCACCTGCATTGCCCGAGTGAAGCCACACGCAAACTGGAGAAACATCACCTCATATTCTTCTTGGGTACCTTACAACCCAACAGAATGAACATTAAATTATCCCAGTTTTAGGTAACCTCTAACAACCCCACCCCTTTCTCCCACCGCCCCCACACTGTGCCCCACCTGGATTCGCATCTGTTTGTCAGAAATGCAATCTACGATGGCTAGCTAACAAACCAAACGCCTCTCGCAACATGTGACCTCGTCTGGCCATCCAACCCCACCAAAAGCAAGCAGTGCCCATCTACTTTGACATTTAATATGGATTGATTTATCCCACGTGAATCTGCTGGGTCTAGGGGTTTGGCAAGAGCTATTCTTAGCAGCTCATTGCATCAATTCTAATTCAGAACACACGAACAATTAGTATTTATAATGAGAAATGTTAATATTAATTGCGACAAGGTGAAGCATCCCAGAAAGCCTCCACACTCATAACGTACATGAGAGTTGCCAACTCTTAGCAATTGCCCCTCATTCTCAAGCAAGTGAAAATTAATATAAAAATCATCATTAAATTCCCAGATTTTTGTTTATTTGTTTATAATTTTCCCAACTTCAAACGTTTGGCAAGAATTGGCATTTAGGTAACAAAGTGCCTTTTAAAGTGGCTGAAGGAAGGTGATTTTTTTTGTGAGAATAGATACACCAGTCAACCCACTGAAAAAATATAATGTCTGAGACTTGTGGGGGGAGCAAGTCGCATGGTGACACGAATTATATAATATAGCTAACAACCTATTGTCAACCTCTATCAGTGCATACAAAAGTAGGTACATAGCCCTCTTTAAATTGTGGAATATTCTGTTGTATGGATATATTGCTGAATTTAATGTAAGCTTGGTTAATTAATCCTTAATTTAACTCAAGGATCATTTGGAGTTATGTTTATGTAATAATTCATGCCAAAGAACCGGCATGGCTTTTGAATGACTTCTTCTCTGAAAATGGTAGAATTTTTTAAATGTCAGTAATTTGATCGCCCACATTCAACCAAGCAGGTTGTGTTACTGGAGGCACTTTGGGCTCCCTATGCTTATATTAAAATGACTCCATATATTGCTGTAATACAGAAACAAATGTTCAGTAGCAACATCTCTTAACAGAGTCAGTTATTACTCAGCAGAATCTATTAATTTAAGTAACATTTTTTAATAGTCATGAAACAGTGTCGTATGTGTCTTATTATCTTGAAAATAAATTTCCAATGCCCTTGAACGTGATGGCTGAGTCATTGCGGCAATAATGTTCAAATGCCAATAAATGCCCAGGTCCAATTTGATCTATAGTTTCTCAAGTCTACATTTGCAAGTCAGTATGTAGCTTACTTTATTAGTATCTTCCAGCCTTTGCTCTGAGAAGCACACGACACCACACACACTTACGCATCGTGCTCATTTATGCAGCCCATATTCAATTACACTTCGAATCTCAGAACAACACCTCACACTCAGGAGTCATTGAGCACGGTGCCTGTTCTCAGTCTCCGATAAAGCTGCCAATTAGTACTCACCCCTTGCTCCTTTTATCAGAACTGAAAGGTTGGGAGTTTGCAGTTAGCTTTCTCTTTTTAAGTATATATACCTTTTGGAAGTCACTGTTTAATCTGCCTCCTTTCAGGAGGTGCATTCCACAACATCATTACACACAGTGTAAAAATAATTTTCATCCCCAAGCTGTCTCTTTGTCAATTTCCTCTTATCTCTCTCCTAATTACTGGTGCACCTGCCTCTGGAAATTACTTTTCCCCACTTACTGCTATCTTAAAACCTAATATAAATTAGAGCTTCCTACTTGAAACCTTTCCTTAACCCACTCTTCTGCTTAATTTCGGCGTCTGCTATATCTCTGCATCGTATTCATTTGCAGAAATGAATATCGGCTTGTTAAACCGCCCAGTGAATTGCCATTGGTTGCTTTACATCACCACACAAGGGGAGAAAATGACCCCCCTCTGTTCCTTCTCTCTGGCTTTTCCCAAGCCCCCTCTCTCTACATCATGGATGGCAGAAATAATTCATTTCAGAAGTGTAAGTGCTTTTCACTGGCTGTTTGCATTAATAACTACCAATTTTCTTCAACATTCATGTTTTTTTAACTGAAATAATCGATTGGAGCTTAACAGATCATGTGCAGACAGAGGAGATGAGTTTATCTTCACGTTATGTTTGGCACAGGCCTAGTGGGAAGACGGGCCTGTTCCTGTGCTGTACTGTTCTATATTCCATGATGTTAAGTAAAATAAAAATGTTCATGGGGTGAAACTCATGCTCAGTTGCTTGCAGTAAACACGCAGCGGGGTGGTGGTTTTGCACTGTGACTATCATTGACCTTTCCTTTCTTCAGAACTCCCAACCTTTCAGTTCTGATAAAAGGTCACTGACCTGAAATATTTCTACTCCTTCCACAAATGCTGCCTGACCTGTTGAGTATTTCATATTTTTATGTTTTTATGACAACATCTTATTAGAATTGGAACAGTTCGACATTCAAAAGGTGCGCAAGCGGAGAGTAATGAGAGGGGCTGATGAGTGGGTGGGTGACGAGGGGAGACGAATGGAAAACCTGTGGAGGAGTGTTGAACGTGAGAGATTCACCTCACTTCATGTTCTCCATTCAAAACTCTGTTGTTTGCCCACTCAAGCCTCCCCACCCTCTCCCCACCCTCCTCCCACCCGCCTCTCCCACCACTCTCCAACAACTGTGTTGTCAATACTAAGTTTCTCTCGACCATACATAGTGTCTGACCTGTTGAGTAGTTCCAGTATTTTTTTTTAAACAGCTTTACGGCATCTGCAATGTTATAATTAAGAATATCAATTCATTTGGTTTTAAAAATATTAACATTACATTCACAACACACTTCTTAATTAAGCCATTTTTAAAAAACCAAATCCAGATTTCTAATATTCTAGCCATCTGCTCAGGGTTGTTAATTGGTTAGTGGAGAGGTTCCAAATACAACTAAGCTCAGATGCGATGTACTGGATCAAGGACCAGTGTTTTTGTGTGTGTTTCAGTAATCCAGCTGCACATTCAGTATAAGAGAGCCCCATTTCGAGATTAACATTACCTGTGGTGCAGTTGGCAGAGTTGGTGCATCACTGTGCCAGAGACCCAGGTTCTATCACTGCACCAGAGACCTAGGTTCAATCACTGCACCAGAGACCCAAGTTAAATCCTGACCTCGGGTGCTGTCTGTGCAAAGTTTGCACATTTTCCTTGTGAGGGATGGGTTTCATCAGATGATGTTATAGGAGTAGATTCAGCCCATCAAGTCTACTCCACCATTCAATCATGGCTGATCTATCTCTCCCTCCTAACTCCATTCTCCTGCCTTCTCCCCATAATATCTGACTCCTGTACTGATCAAGAATCTATCTATCTCTGCCTTAAAGATATCCACTGGGTGCTCTGGTTTCCTCCCACATCCCAAAGGGTTTGTAGTTTAATTGGCTTGTGCAAATTGCCCCTTGTGTGTTGGAAGTGGATGAGAAAATGGGATAACAGTGTGGACGGCTGACCAATGTCAACATGGACTCAGGAGGCCGAAGGGCCTGTTTCCATGCCATATCTCTAAACTAAAACTAAACTTAAAGAGGTAACATGGAGTTTGAAATGACAAAATGTTGGTGGATACAAATGCAAGACATTAGGCTTGGACACTGGTAACCCATCATCTTGCCTTCTTCAGACTTGTCCACAGGCTTTGGTAAGCCATGGTTTAAGGTGAACCTCCGCCTCACTATAGACAATAGACAATAGGTGCAGGAGGAGGCCATTCGGCCCTTCGAGCCAGCACCGCCATTCAATGTGATCATGGCTGATCATTCTCAATCAGTACCCCGTTCCTGCCTTCTCCCCATACCCCCTGACTCCGCTATCCTTAAGAGCTCTATCTAGCTCTCTCTTGAATGCATTCAGAGAATTGGCCTCCACTGCCTTCTGAGGCAGAGAATTCCACAGATTCACAACTCTCTGACTGAAAAAGTCTTTCCTCATCTCAGTTCTAAACATTGGGAACATGTTTCCTACCTCTAACGTGTCCAACCCCTTAATAATCTTATACGTTTCAATAAGATCTCCCCTCATCCTTCTAAATTCCAGTGTATACAAGCCTAGTCGCTCCAGTCTTTCAACATATGACGGTCCTGCCATTCCGGGAATTAACCTAGTAAACCTATGCTGCACGCCCTCAATAGCAAGAATAACCTTCCTCAAATTTGGAGACCAAAACTGCACACAGTACTCCAGGTGCAGTCTCACTAGGGCCCTGTACAACTGCAGAAGGACTTCTTTGCTCCTATACTCAACTTCTATTGTTATGAAGGCCAACATTCCATTGGCTTTCTTCACTGCCTGCTGTACCTGCATGCTTCCTTTTGGTAACTGATGCACTAGGACACCCAGATCTCATTGTGCATCCCCTGTTCCTAACTTGGCACCATTCAGATAATACTGTGCCTTCCTATTCTTACCACCAAAGTGGATAACCTCACACTTATCCACATTAAACTGCATCTGTCATGCATCCGCCCACTCACACAACCTGTCCAAGTCACCCTGCAACCTCATAGCATCTTCCTCACAGTTCACACTACCATACAGCTTTGTATCATCTGCAAATTTGCTAATGGTACTTTTAATCCCTTCATCCAAGTCATTAATGTATATTGTAAATAGCTGCGGTCCCAGCACCGAGCCTTGCGGTACCCCACTAGTTACTGCCTGCCATTCTGAAAGGGACCCATTTATCCCCACTCTTTGCTTTCTGTCTGTCAACCAATTTTCTATCCATGTCAGTACCCTACCTCCAATACCATGTGCTCTAATTTTGCCCACTAATCTCCTATGTGGAACCTTGTCAAAGGCTTTCTGAAAGTCAAGGTACACCACATCCACCGGCTCTCCCCTGTCAATTTTCCTAGTTACATCCTCAAAGAATTCCAGAAGATTAGTCAAGCATGATTTCCCCTTCGTAAATCCATGCTGACTCGGAACAATCCTGTTACTGCTATCCAAATGCTCCACAATTTCGTCTTTTATAATTGACTCCAGCATCTTCACCACCACTGATGTCAGACTAACTGGTCTATAATTTCCTGTTTTCTCTCTCCCTCCTTTCTTAAAAAGTGGGACAACATTAGCTACCCTCCAATCCACTGGAACTGATCCTGAATCTATAGAACATTGGAAAATGATCACCAATGCGTCCACAATTTCTAGCGCCACCTCCTTAAGTACTCTGGGATGCAGACCATCAGGCCCTGGGGATTTATCAGCCTTCAGTCCCATCAGTCTACCCAACACCATTTCCTGCCTAATGTGGATTTCCTTCAGTTCCTCCGTCACCCTAGGATCTCTGGCCACTAGAACATCTGGGAGATTGCTTGTATCTTCCTTAGTGAAGACAGATCCAAAGTACCGGTTCAATTTGTCTGCCATTTCCTTGTTCCCCATAATAAATTCCCCACTTCTGTCTTCAAGGGACTCACATTTGCCTTGACTATGTTTTTCCTCTTTACATACCTAAAAAAGCTTTTACTATCCTCCTTTATATTATTGGCTAGTTTACCCTCGTACCTCATCTTTTCTCCCCGTATTGCCTTCTTAGTCATCTTCTGTTGCTCTTTAAAAGAGTCCCAATCCTCTGGCTTCCCACTCTTCTTTGCTTTGTTGTACTTCTTCTCTTTTATTTTTATGCTGTCCTTGACTTCCCTTGTCAGCCACGGGTGCCTCTTACTCCCCTTAGAGTCTTTCCGCCTCTTTGGGATAAATTGATCCTGCAACTTCTGCATTATTCCCAGGAATACCTGCCATTGCTGTTCCACCGTCTTCCCTGCTAGGGCCTCCTTCCAGTCAATTCTGGCCAGCTACTACCTCATGCCTCTGTAATCCCCTTTGCTATACTGTAATACTGACACATCCGATTTTCCCTTCTCCCTCTCAATTTGTAGAGTAAAACTTATCATATTGTGATCACTGCATCCTAATGGCTCTTTTACCTCGAGTGCCCTTATCAGATCAGGTTCATTACACAACACTAAATCCAGAATTGCCTTCTCCCTAGTAGGCTCCAGTACAAGCTGTTCTACGAATCCATCTCGGAGACACTCTTCACTCTTCATTCTGCCTTCTTGGTGAATGAATCTAATGTCGGAGGGGCAAGGGCTGAGTAAGGACCTGAGGCTGGGCAGTTTCCCTAGCTTGTACTTGGTCAGATTGTGTGCTTAAATGAAGGCAGGGCACAGAGTGAATGGAAGTGATGAATTGGAGTGTAGAAAAACAGCAGATGGCAAATGCGAGGTTATGCAAAGAAACTTCCAGGCATATCTCCAGCCTATGGCACCATTACATCAGCCAAGTGCAGATAAACCTAAAGATCTATCAAACATTTTGTGATATTTTCTTTTATTTATTCAAGGAACTAGAGGTGGCCATTTTAATAGGGAGGGAGACACTCTCTGAAGAAGTGACCCAAACCTTGTCTGTCCAATTCCTTTAACAGATGCTGTTCTTCCAACAGTTTGTTATTTCGCCAGAGAGTGAGGCGTTATTTGCTGTGGGGGGGGGGGGGGGGAACCTATGGGATCCTGCTGCAGATCATCAGTAGCTGGAGCACAACAACCTTCCTGGGATTATTGCCGCACAGTGACGCAGCTGGTGGAGCTGCTGCCTCACAGCACAGAGAACTAGGTTCAATCCTGACCTCGGATGCTGTCTGTGTGGAGTTTGCACTTTATCCCTGTGAGCATGTGGTTTTCCTCCGGGTGCTCTGGTTTCCTCCCACATCCAAAAGAGGTGTGGGTTTTAGGATAAATGGCCTTTGGAAATTGCCCCTTGTGTACAGGGAGTGGATGAGAAAGTTGGATAACATAGAATGAGCGTGAATGGGTGATCAATGGTCGGCGTGGGCTTAGTGGATTGAAGGTCCTGTTTCCATGCTGTAACTTTATCTTTAGTTTTAGTTTAGAGAAACAGGGTGGAAACAGGGCCCTCAGCCCACCTAGTCTGTGCTGACCAGTGATCACCCAAAGACTAGTTCCATCCTACAGACTAGGGACAATTTACAAAAGCCAATTAACCTGCAAACCAGCACATCTTTGGAATGTGGGTGGAAACTGGCACACCCGGAGAAAACCCATGCAGTCACAGCGAGAACGTACAAACTCCGTACAGACAGCACCCATAATCAGGATCGAACTCGGGTCTCTGGCACTGCAAGGCAGCAACTCTACCGCTGCGCCACTGTGCCACTCCAACATAGAGACTGAAGTGACAAAATGTGAATGGATATTAAGGCCAGACATTGGCCTTGGGCCCTGCTCGTCCATGGTCTTGCCTTCTTCAGACTTCTCCTTAGATTTTGGCAAGCCATGGGGCCAATTAATGAGTTGAAATTTAATGATAATACAATTAGCATCAATGAGATGAGAAACCTATTAAATATTACAGTACTCATATGTGTATTGATTGTAAAATCAAATCCTCCACTTTTATTGTAAGCTTCATAATGGTATCTGATTTAGCAATAGAATCTGTATTCACAGTGTTTTCCTGTTGAGTCACTCCCCAAAGCCTGTGCCTTATTATATAAAAAATAAGTGTGACGCAGATTGTATTACAATGATGGGTGAATGCACTTAATTGAAAATGCTTCACAGAAATGAAATGTTGGACATTTAAAAATCAATGCACTTAAACTGGATGTACACTCAGCAGGCACAGTCTTCCGAGACTCGAGTGTAGCTGCACAGAAAGCAACATCAAACAAAACAATCTAATAAACAGGTAGAGAATTTTAGGCATGCATAACAATCGAAAGAAATCTGGTGTACATTTTTTGAGGATCAGCATTGAAACAGAGAAAGTATCTTTGGTGTGTTGGACCTTGTTTATATCACACCTGGAAAAGATGTAATAGGAACTTGAGGGGCAACCTTTTCAAACAGATGGGTTTGTATATAGAACGAGCTGCCAGAGAAGTGGGTGAGGCAGAAACAATAACAGCATTTAATACAATCTGCGTCACTCACTTATTTTCAAGATAATAAGACACATACTTTAGGGAATAACTCAACAAGAAGGCACTGTGTGTACAGATTCCATAGCTGAACCAGATTTGGACAGGTACATGGATAGGAAGAATTTCTTGTGATATGGACCAAACACAGGAAAATGGAACTATCTTAGATGGAGTATTTCGGTTGACATGGATAAGTTGTGCCTAAGGGACCTGTTTCCATGCTGCACGACCCCATGACTCCATGAGTTTGCGTGACCCTGACCCCATTAAAAGACACAGGGCATTCGAGGAAGAACATTTATTTTCCAAATTATACCAGAACCAAGGGATTATAGCAATATTGACTGGATTAATTATCATAACTGGAAAAGGAAGATTAAGAGGTCTTTAAGGTCATTAAAACATTTGGTAGGGAGACATAGATACGTTGCTCACACTGGAGGGTGAAATCAGAGGTAAGGTCCACCCAAGTATGACTCCTAGTAGTGCGACCGACGGGAGATTAAGAAAGACTTCTTTACCCACAGTAATTAGATTGTGGAACTTCAGGAAGGAGAGGGAGGCAGTTGATGGAGAGAGGTGGAGAAGACTTGTGTGAAACACCAGTCTGGAGATGTAAGATCTTCAGTACTTTACATTCTTCCTTGCAGAGAGTGTAAAAGTGGTGCTGAATTTATCCCCTGGCAGCATCAACGAATTTCAGTAGATAGCTCCCACATTTTTTTTAAAAAAGAAAGAGAAAGCAATTGAAAGAGAGAGAAAGAGAAAGAGAAAGAGAAAGGGAAACGGGAAAGGGAAAGGGAAAGGGAAAGGGAAAGGGAAAGGGAAAGGGAAAGGGGAAGGGGAAAGGGGAAAGGGAAAGATGAATTTTCACTACCGGTAAGAGAACAATGAAATTCTTACTTGCTGCCACTTTATAGGCCTCAATTTTTAATCATGAAGGCGCGGCATCAAATCACAAGCAGATAACACAGAGTACACTGCAGTGCAGCATTGAGTAAGGGATGTATTGTCAGAGATATTGCACCAAGATCCCATCTAGTAGTAGATTATCTTATTTGTCTTCCTCAAGCAATAGATTCTAATTGAAAAGAAAAACTTTGTCGTAAATAGAATCTTTTAAAATATTTAACATGAGAGGGAGTTTAAACACAGAATGGTTGATATCTGGAACTCACTGCCAGAGGAGGTGCTGGGATTAGATACAATTATTATGTTTCAGAGACATTTGGACAGGCACTTGAGTCGGAAAGACACAGAAGGATGAGGACATGGTGCAGGCAAATAGAATTGGTGTAGATGGACATAATGGATGTGGTGGACTGAAAGGCCCGAATTTGTGCGATACAGATCTATGACCCTTTGACTCTGTTGAGAGTCACTTTCTAAAGATTTTTAAAGCTACTCACAATGGAGTCAGTGAGTCATAGATTTGTACAGCTCGAAAACGGGCCCTTCAGCTCATGACATTCTGGTGGTCACACAAACAGCATTGAAATATTGACCAGATAAATTATTATGGTGATTTTTGAAACGATGCATTGAACAGAGCACCAGAAGAAAACTCTGCTTTGTCTTCTAAAACCATCTTTCTGCAAGAATGGAGGTCAGCCTGAGGTCTGTGCTTGTCTTGAGAGCGATTAGAATCCAAACCTTTTGAAGCTGATTTAGTTGCAATCAATACATTGAAGCTGCTGACATCTTGAATCGGTTTTAGCTACCAACAGAGTGTCAAGATGTGTATGTTACATTTTATTTTGTCTTGTCCTGACCCACAATCATTTTACACAACTTTAATCGTATACAGCTCTTCAGGATCCAGAAGGGAATGTTTAATGCTGTTTAAATGTGGAACTGCACTCTTAAAAAAGGGGATAGTGTGACACATTTTATCCATGATGTGAAGGATCTTTGTCTCGGAGTTGGTATTACTTCAATAATTCAGTTGTGGTACATTAAGAATTAAATACAAATCAAACACAAATCATAGCCCATTTTAACCTGCCACAATTTTAACGAATACACTAAACACATCGTTCCTCTGTCTCTGGCCTGTTATGCCACTTTCCTCTTACCCCTTTATCCCACCTTTGGTAGCTCCCTCTTCACCATTCCCACTGACCCCTTGCTCCTCTTCCTCCAAGGCATTCATCAACGTATATGAAGATTATGGCCATCTACCCCAGCCTTCATTTCTTCAATGCAACATTCTATGGCATATCTCTCTATGAGATGTTCCTTTAATCTGAAGGCACAACCTCGACATACTGTTCTCATTGTCTTATCAATCTGCCTTGTTTAAATCAGCATGGCTGGTTGTTGTCATTGAAGAATAAATGCCAGGCAGCTAGCTTCTGTAGCCAGTGAGAATTGCTATCTAAGAATATCATGAATCTCACCGTTTAGAACTGCTGTTGTGAAATATTAATTGTTCTTCTACACGCAGTTGGATATGTCAAATAATGATAGTAGTTTTAGATCTTGAATTATAACTGCTATTTCCTTCACCCTTTATTGTTTAATAATTTATTTCTGTCATCAAAATTTACTGTGATATTATTCTGCCGGCTCCTACAAATGAGGAGGAGGATGATCACACAAAAGCATGTTCAATCTAATAACTGAACTATAATAAACATAGAAACATAGAAAATAGGTGCAGGGGTAGGCCATTCGATCCAGCACCTCCATTCAATATGATCATGGCTGATCATCCAGAATCAGTACCCCTTCCTGTTTTCTCCCCATATCCCTTGATTCCATTAGCCCTAAGAGCTATATCCAATTCTCTCTTGAATACATCCAGTGAATTGGCCTCCACTGCCTTCTGTGGCAGAGAATTCCACAGATTCACAAATCACTGTGTGAAAAAGTTTTTCCTCCTCTCAGTCCTAAATGGCCTACCCCTTATTCTTAAACTGTGACCCCTGGTTCTGGACTCCCCCAACATCAGGAACAATTTTCCTGCATCTAGCCTGTCTGATCCCTTAATAATTTAATATGTTTCTACAGGATCCCCTCTCATCTTTCTAAGTTCCAGTGAATATAAGCCCAGTCGATCCATTCTTTCATCTTATGTCAGACCCGCCATCCCGGGAATTAACCTGGTGAACCTAGGCCGCATTCCCTCAATAGCACGAATGTCCTTCCTTAAACTAGGAGACCAAAACTGCCCACAATTCAAACTAGGAGACCAAAATTGCACACAATTCAAACTCGGAGACCAAAACTGCACACAATAAATACTCTGTTTCCTGGCTATGCTACAGCATTTACACAGACCAGCGATTATAACCTCTGGGATGCAAGGTGCCTTCGAAATGGCATCCCCATTCCCACCTCCACCACCAAAAAAAAAAACCCTAATCATTCATAGTAGACATCGATAAACAACATAAGCATTGAGACTGAGATTTTTCTCAGGGTATTAAGGAATATTAAATGCAAGGTGAGTGAAAGTAGTTGAGTTATACAGTGGCTGAAGGGCAGAATATTTAGGAGGGGCTGAATGGTTTATTCCTAGTTCTGTGTTCTTTCTGAAAAGAGAACGGCACGGTAGCGCAGCGGTAGAGTTGCTGCTTTACAGTGAATGCAGCGCCGGAGACTCAGGTTCGATCCTGACTACGGGTGCTGTACTGTAAGGAGTTTGTACGTTCTCCCCGTGACCTGCGTGGGTTTTCTCCGAGATCTTCGGTTTCCTCCCACACTCCAAAGACGTACAGGTATGTAGGTTAATTGGCTGGGTAAATGTAAAAAATTGTCCCTAGTGGGTGTAGGATAGTGTTAATGTACGGGGATCACTGGGCGGCACGGACTTGGAGGGCCGAAAAGGCCTGTTTCCGGCTGTATATATATGATATGATATGATATGATAGAACGCAAAATGTATTTTATTTTAAATGAATGAGCACCAGGAGCAGAAGAATCAGATTTGAACTGTGGTAGATACTTCCCAGATGAATTGTTTCCAGGGATGGGAGAGCATACAGATGTTCGAAGGCTTCTGCGCCAAGTGCATATGGCAGCAGGGATGCATGATCCCTCAGGAGTTCATTTGTAATGAATTCCAATGTGAATTTTCTGCAGCATTACTGTTATTGCAGAGACTTCAACTTCTAACCCCAAAAAGTGCATATCACTGCTCCCACCTGCCTTGCATATTCCAATTTCTTCCTCTGACTTAGGAAGCAGCCACTCCGGTGTTTTCATCTTCAGCTTAATAAGATATTCCTTTATTCGTCCCACACCAGGGAAATTTACAATTGTGACCTATTTATCGCAATGCCTCTCACCACTAAGAAATCAATCAACTCCAGCGTCGTTAGCTCAGTGATGGGAAGGTCAGGATATTTCTGTGCGCAGGGTCATTCTTTTATATAGTTCCAACTATCTTCATTCACTCAGTTTCGCTGCAGACTTTGTTCAACGTATACCAAACCTGTACTTTTTTTGTTTGAATGTCGCACTTCATTTGTTTTTGGAATACATTGAAACATATGAGTGAGATGAGGACATTCGGAATATCATGTCAGTTCCACCATTCATGACTGATTCATTTCTTAGCTCCAATCAACCTGCTCCGCGTTCGTAACCTTTAATACCTTTACCCAAGCAAAATCGAACATTCTCATTTATAACGCCTTCTTTGACTTTGCTTGGCAGCATTTAACAGGAGGAAGAGCTTCAGACTCAGCTATTGCTTTCTGTTACCATGTGCTTCCTAATATCACCCCAACTATTATTTCAAGATGCATTTGCATTTACAGTGCACTTCCTCACAAGAGGGATTATTTTTGTCTGTCTACCATATTAAACCTTTTTATCATCTGATCACTCTCTGAGCTTTGTGTACACAGAATGTAACTCTTGAGAAAAGAACAAATCGCTAGATAAGCAGCATGTATTCAATCAATCTTTCCAAAAGGTGATGATGCACTTTAAAATATCGCTCAAAAATCAATCCAGATAAAACATTGGAGCAGGAATAGGCTTCCTATCCTCTCAAGTCTATCCCGATTTTGAAACCAACAATGTTGATCCTCATTTTTTTTTACGGGTATTTGCAATCAATGGGAACTGCCCCAGTCTTGAATACGTTCACTCAGTAATAAAAAACACATATGGTGAGAATCATTAGGAAGTAAGGTGATAGGAAAACTAACATTATGGAACTGATGAGCTTGCTTCAGAAGTGGAAGATCAAAGCAAGTCAAGTCGAGTCAAGTTTGCCCTTTGCACGAGTATGGTGAGGTACAGGTACAAGGTTAATCTTGCTTGCAGTAGCATCACAGCACAGATACTCAGACCGCAAAAACGCAAATTATACACGACACAAAATTACACACATTGCACAAAACAGTAAAAAGAACAAGATGTTTGTGAGTCAGGCAAGTTTCAGAGTGTGCGAAAGAGGGATGGGAGGAAAGAACAAGAGGGTAGGTCCACGATGGGACAAGAGGAAGGAAAGGACTAATGGTGAAAGGATTGACTCCATAATGTAAAAGCACATGGTGATAATACATCTCATGACACAAAAGATGGGGCCAGGAGGTGCGAGTGGCACAAAAAGCTGAATCATTTCCAATGACTGCCACCCTATAAACAAGAGTGGTGGTCTCGGCTTGTAAATTGTTGAACTCAATGTGAAGTGTCTAATTTCAAAAGAGGTGCGCCAAGCTTCATCAGAACAGTGAAGGAGCTCGAGGGCAGGAAGATGGGAGCAGAGTGAGGCAGATTTTATGAAGCTCAAGGTCATGCTGGCACCGAACAGAACCGATTACCTGCGTTACTCCGTAAGAAGAGCCATGATTTAAGCCACAAATTACAGAGCACTAAGTTGGGCGAAGTAAATCACTACTTCACCTGGTAAAAATGAACATCCATATTCCTCGAAGAATTTAAAAGTCTGCAACTCTGAGTGGATTCATTTCTGCTCATGTCAGCCCTAAAGAACTCATCTCGGTCCCAAACAGTTCCCCATTGCTAGACTTTCCAGCTTTGCAGCACCTAACTTCCACAAAGTTTGCATAGCTCAATGAGATAATATATTTAATAATACCCCGAGGCTGCACTGAGAACATCACAGTCATGTTGGTGGATGGGTGACCAGCTTCTCATGGACCAATGTCAACTGAGTAAGCAAGGCCCAAAATAGAACTGCCTGTTGGATTAACTGTCTGCTCTTGCACGAAGAACAACAATATAGCTCAGGGCTCTAATTATCGTGCCATTCTTCAGTCGTTGAGGGATATAATCGTGAACCCTACAGAGCATCTTGCCAGCTAATGGAGCCCCACAATGGGTGAAGGCAACAAAATGACCATGCAATCTGCTCACCGTTCATTTATGTTTGTGGAAAGATGAAGGGGTTTTAGTGAGCAGTAAACCGTTGGATGCCAGATATTGGAAGAATTCAAAGGGCTATCATACTGAGCTACATTTTGAGCAGAGTTGGAGGAAACAGCACGCTTAACAAGACGGATAGATAGACAACTAGATGTACTTAGTGTGAGCCCATGTTTAATGCCGAACAAAAAGTGCAATTCAACACAGCATGTTGTAGATGAGTGGCAGATTTTCCTTAGACACTAAATTAATTCAGCATAGCTACGGGATATTATTGTGTGCATCCGGCAAAAAGTATAAAAGGATATAGGAAATGAACTGTATAGAAATCAATTGCATTAGAGCCCGGATTATTAGTTAATTATCAAACCCATGCAGTGCCATCTGAGATGCAAATGCTGACATAGAAACAGATATCTACTTTGCATTTGAATAAAAGGAAATCAAGAGATATTAGCATTTAACTAAAACAACCCTGCACTCTTCTGCCCAGGTCCAAATGCTTTATGTATATATTGACCCCTGGGAAACTTCATTTCCGACCTATTTTTGATGCCCTCATCCATCAGCTGGCATGATGCCCAATATGGTTCCCGGTTATATCCCTCTGCTACAGAGGAATGCCACGATAATTAGAGCCCTGAGCTATATTGTTGTTCCAATCCAAGACAAATCTACTTACCATCACTCTTTGGTGCCAATTTCCTACCTGTGCTGCTGTATTTTTCCTTTAATTATAAGCATGAATTTTTGTGACGCTTCCTGCCAGACAGTTCAAAATCTACTTACTTTAGTTTAGTTTAGAGACACAGCGCAGAAACAGGCCCTTCGGCCCACCGGGTCTCCGCCGACCAGCGATCCCCACACACTAACACTATCCTACGCATACTACGGACAATTTTTACATTTACAAGCCAATTAACCTACAAACCTGTACGTCTTTGGAGTGTGGGAGGAAACCGAAGATCTCGGAGAAAACCCACGCAGGTCACGGGGAGAACGTACAAACTCCGTACAGACTGCACCGGGTGCTGTCTCTGGTGCAGGTCTCTAGCGCTGTAAGGCAGCAACTCTACCACTGCGCCACCATGCCGCCCTAATATATATTCATATCCTTCATATCCTCCACAATAAATTATGAAGCATAGTTAATGTCATTTAGTTGAGTATATTCAGTAGTATGGCAGGGTTCTCCTGTTAACTGTACCTTCCCACTCCTGACATCATTTTGGTGAACTCGCCCTTCATGTTCCTTCCTTCTATGGGTTGGGATATTCAAAATAGCACAATGTGCAATCATAATGACCTAACCAATGTTTTATACACTCTTATTATCACCTTTTCTCTTGTCGTCTCTTAAGTCCATAACTCTGTTTAGGAATGAATTGCACATGCTGGTTTACACCGAAGATAGACAAAAATTGATGGAGTAACTCAGCGGGACAGGCAGCATCTCTGGATAGAAGGAATGGGTAAAGTTCTGGGTCGAGATCCTTCTCTCGACCCGGAATATCACAAATTCCTTCTATCCAGAGATGCTGCCTGTCCCGCTGAGTTACTCCAGCATTTTGTGTCCACCCATCACTCTGTTTATTGGTCTATTCATGTCCTGAGCTTCAGGGTATGTTTTCAGTCGACACTGGGGAAAGAAGTGACTAGTAATTTTTCCATGAAATGCGGTGCTGGTCCCTTTGCAACCCAAGGCCCTTCCCATTCAAGTAACCTGTAAACAGGAGGCCAGCACTGCCCCCCAGAAGTTCATGGAAGCCCATGTGAACATTCAGTTAAGCATCTCACTGTGCTTGCATGACTGTACGTCATCAATGGGTGGGAGGTGAGGGCAGTGTAGTGACAGGAGGTTGGTGTGTGCTCTGCATTCTTGGTTCACTCTGACAGCACCTCCCAAACCCAACACCTCTGCCACAAAGGATAAGGGCAGCAGCCACATGTAGCTTCCCCTCCATCCTGACTTGCCCTCTTCCGTAACTGGGTCCAATTCTTGGAATCCATCTCCAACTGATACCTTCACCAGAAGGGACACAGTTGTTCCAAAAGGAACACAGTTGTTCTAGAAGGCAGCTCACTGTGACTTTCTGAAGGGCAATTACTAATAGGCAATAAATGCTGGTCATGCAAAAACGCAAATGAATAAATAAATGAGATGGTAATGGGCCTAGAATGGTCTAGCCAACAGTTCTCACAGGGACTGCTGGAACTGTTCACAAAGCAGCCAATGTAGTTTTATTTTCCAAAAAAAAACTTTATTCAGAATAATAAAAAATATAGACTAACCAAGAACTGTGCAAAAACTCATTCTCAGCGGCTAAAAATACATTCATTGGCGTTATGTTCTCCACAGGTATGTAGTGTTGACAAAACTATTATTATACCGTGCACCCTTGCTACTCAAGTGGCCACTTGGGATGATATCCCTTTCTTGTGGGGCTAGAAGAGTGGTACCAATTATGTCCACCCAAGAAGGTAGACTAAGGCATAGATCTGTACCTTGTCAACAATGGTACAGATGCTTCCTTAGTACTCCCTAGTGTTCAGTCTTGCATCAATCCTTCACTGGAACAGAGCACAGGTTCTCCACAGTTTATGAGAGGGTTCCATTCCTAAGAACTGATCGTAACCCAAATAGTCGGTAAGTCAGAAATATAGCCCCCCAACAATATATTCAAATAAAAATGTAGGCTAACCAAGGGCAGCATTGAGTTTTAACTGGACCATTCAGATTTCTCTGCAAAATGGAACAGTATTGCTGTGAACCGAGTTCCCACGTAACAGAAGATGCCTGCACCCTTGCAGCAAACAGCAAATCCATCTTGCCTTCCTCTCAATTGCTCCCTCATATGTATAGGCTGTACACAAGTAGGGTGTTTGTGACCTGGGGAGGATCTGTTTCTGGATTCTGGGTGTGGGAGATTTCTGGTGTGAGAGACTGCTGGGTGCAAATTTTCTGCTACATATTTTATATGGAAACAGTAACTACACTTCACAAACTCCATAATTACATCTTGGCTGTAAAGCATATAAGAACAACCTGTAAATACGCTGTTTTATTGCAAGGTGTTCTTTCTGTCATCTTTTATTTTGCTCCTGCAAATATCACTTTGGCCATTTTACTACCTCTTTCTTCAAAAATTCTGTGGTTAATTTTGTGTCTTCTCTGATAAGAGTTTTCTCTTTCCTCTTTCTTTTGCTCTCTGCTCTGGTTTATAAGTTCATCTGTATTATTTTCCAGTGCCGAGGACTGGAATATTGGCTTGTGTAACACCCCAGGCATATTCGTGTGGTAGAGAGCTGCTCTTTGAATCTAGGACAGAGGACCGGTTAAGACAGCATAGAGAAACCTCTACTCATAACTCAAACCTGGTTAGAAGTACGTAATACTAGAATTCAGCAAGCTGAAATGGAGACATCGTACATTAGTCCAACAATAATATCCTTCATCTTAATGGGCACAAAATAGAGTGTAGAGAAAATATGCTTGTGGCAAATAAACTGTTGCTGTAATTTATCTCACCGTCTGCCAGACAATCTTTGGCTTGGCAGCTATTACTTTAAAAATATCACATAGTTTTCATATTCAGTAGAAAATTTGTGTGACATCTTGCGACTCAAGAACTGATTCACCCATCATTTACAATGATGGCATTATAATGTGGCCACATTTACCATACAATTGACTTAAGAGTGTATTTTTACAGCAGTTTGTCCATGAATCACATTTGCCTTATTTAAATATCAACTCTGAAGACAGTGATTAAAAATAAATAGCTCATGTACTTAAGAGAAAGGGACAAAATGGTAATTATATCATCACTGCGCCAACTAGATGTGGCACTTGTACACTGAAAAGGCTGTTGGCTCCAATTTTAGACTTAATTGGGTATTAACATTCTGACTTTGATCCTATATCACATTTATAGTTTGGTTCTGCAAAATGCCCTGCGTTTTAAGAAATATAACATGGAGATGTATTTGCAATGCATCTCCAATTTACCATTCTATAGTTTACACAGGAAGATGCACACAATATATGTACTGTGATTGATGCTTTGTGTAAAAACCTCAAAAAAACACTAATGCCATAATAATAGATGCAAACAACAAGGAGTCCCACGTGATTAAAGAGGCAGCATGGTGTTAAACTTTAACAATTGTGTCTGGAGCTTGAGTATTGTGTTCAGTTTTGAGCATGTATTTTTAGAAATGATACCAAGGCCTCGGAGAAGGTGCAGAAGAGACTGATGAGAAAGGTAGCAGGGAATGAGGGGCTTCAGTTGTGCATAAAGATTAGAGAAGTCAGGCACATTTTCCTTAGATGTACAGGCAATTTGATAGAAGCGTTTCACATCATGATGAGTTTAAATAGAAACAAAAATAATAAAAGATGTTTCCAATAGCAGGAAGACTAATAGATCAATGGTACAGATTTATGATGACTGGCAACATGTCAAACATGTATTACCAGAAATACACCTGGAAAAAGGATTTCAAATAATATTTGCATGAGAATGGGTGATTTCGTAGAGAGCGAAGATAGTTATCAAATTTACAGCAGGAACTTCTTCAGTTGGGCAAGTGTTCTGAGGGTCGGTTGAGGAGTTTAATGCAGATAAGTGTGATGAATTGCATTTTGGAAAGTCAAACCATGGCAGCACCTTCACAGTGAATGGCAGGGCCCAAGGAAGTGTTGTAGAGCAATCGAAGAGTGCAGGTACGTAGTTCCTTGAAAGTGGCGTAGTTCCTTGAGAGTAGATAGGGTGGTCAAGAAGGCTTTTGACAGATTGACCTTCTTCAATCAAAATACTGAGTGTAGAAGTTGAAATGTTATGTTACAGTTCTACAACACCTTGGTGGGGCCGCATTTGGAGTTTTGCTCACCTTGTTGTAGAAAGGATGTTGTTAAGTTGGAAAGAGTACAGAGAAGATTTACCAGGAAGTTATCAGGACTTGAGTGCCCGGGCGATAGGGAGAAGTTGGACAGGCTCGGACTTTATTCTTTGGACCACTGGAGGATGAGCAGTGATCTTATAGAGGTGTGCAAGATCATCTTGGTCGGTATGGGCAGGGTGGGCTGAAGGGCCTGTTTCCGTGCTGTATGACTATATCTCTATGACTCAAAACCAGAAGATGATGAAAGACTGAAATAAAAAAGAGAAAATGCTGTGGACACTCAGCAGGTCAAGGGACACTTGTGGAAAAAAAAACAGAATTGATGTTTCATGTTGAAAACCATCATCAAGATTGGGAATGAGAGAAAAAAACTATTAATTATAGTTTGCAAAGAGATTGGGGGAAGGATATAGGGCAAAGGAAATATTTGTGCTCAGTCCAGATTTACTTTAGGATTAAGCCACAGATGAAGTCATCATAGTAGATTGACATTAAAGAGAGGAAACACAAACAATGGAATGTGAAAGGTGTGAAGTGCAGAGTGTAGGGAATGACTGGCAAAATAGGCGAGGCAAGTTAGGACTTAACCAAAATAACTGATCGATGGCTGACGACAGAACAAGGTAGTTCTGTTACAAACAAAGAAAGTAATTTACCAGAAGCTGTGGAATTCAATTCCAAATCCGAAAGGTTAAAATATGCCAGACAGAAATTAAATGCTCTTCCTCAAGCCTGCTTTAGATGTCATTACAACATTGCAGGGGATTGCGGACAGATAGGTCGGGGCAAAAGTGAAAGCAGGATGGAGAATTAACAGGGAGCTGAGCATTGCCTTTTTGGATTGAGCGCAGGTGCATCCTAAAGCATTCACACCATCTGTGCTTGGTTTTTCTAATATAGAGGAGACAACATTGTGAGCACTGAATGCAGTGAACTAGTTCGGATGAGGTGCAAGCGAGTCAACTGCTTCACCTGGAAAGACTGTTTGGGCTCTTACATGGTGGAAAAAGGAAAAGAGGGAAGGACAGACCTGATATCTTCAGCAGTTGCATAGGAAAATGCAGAAAGACGGGGATGAAAAAGTAGACCAAGGAGACATAAAAGGAAAAGGGGGTTGTGAAATGTTTAAATACATTAAATGTCGAGGCTGGAAGTTGTAGGCCTGTGGAACTGTTTTTGCATTGTCAAGGATGAGAGTTGGTGAGAGTAGAGGTACAGAAAATAGATAAAATTCCAATCAAAATACATCTTCGTCAAAGATGCGACCTTTGCAGCTGGAAAGGTTAGCAGTTATGTTCAAAAGGGAGTTTTAAAAGAGAACTAGATTAAATAAAAATAAAAGAATAAATAATCCTCTGTTTGACAATATTTCATGAGATCAGAAGCGGGCACTATATCTCTTATCTGGTGCAGGCCGTGGTTTAATTGCTGCTTCCACGGATTGGAAAGCAGCTTCTTTGTTCTTGTCAAAATGGCTGGTTGTGTGTTTCTCAATGGAAGCTTCACATGCATCCCACTCACCCCTTTGGCAATCTAGTCGAAGAAATGATTCCAAACACCAGAATTGACCAGGAAACGCAAAGGGCTGTCACCTCTCTAAAAAAATTACAATTTTTTAACACAAATAAACCACACTGAGAAGTTCTGAAAGCTTTGGTCGCAGTGCCAATTTTCCCAATCCACACTAACAGATGGAGGACCTCCCCCACTCAAATCTCCTCTCAGGACACTGCGGGTCAACATGCCTGGTATCTGGCAAGATTCAGTGCCAAATATTGGACGCCTACCACCAGCCCCCATCCCTCATTGTTCAAAACTTGCAATCGAATTGGAAGTAGAAATAAGACTTGCAGTTATTCTAAAATGTACTTTACCCAATTAAACCTTTTGTGGAACGTGTTCTCTATCACAATGTAGGTCATTGTGCACAATGAGCAAAATAACAATGGCCAACTAAACTGACTTATTTGTATTGGCCAAGAGATAAATATTGGCTAGGATACTTGCTCTACCTCCACCTGAGAGGGCAGATGGGATAATGGTTTAACTTCTTCCTCAATAAACAAGTACATGCCAATGACTGTATGCCATAAGATCAACCCAAGGTTCTGTCAGTGAGCTTCTCAAAATTCAGGACTGGTTATGATGTTAACTAATCTACGTCAGGCACTGTTAGAACAACTTGTGGAAAAGCAGGGAAATATCTCTCTGCAACATTGTAATCCTTAAGATTTTAGTTTAGTAAAGCTCATAATTAAAACTAGTTAATGCAGTCATGCAAAGTCTACTACAAATGATTTATTAAAGTTGGTAGGAGGATTGCATTGAAAGGCTTTGAATTTCTGTTTTACAGCATAGAGAAGAAATTCCGGTTTAATTTCCGACCGAGTTCTCCTGTTTTCCTGGGGTTTTCCAGGAAGATTAGGAGAGAACTAAAAGATTTCCACTCCCAATGGAGACAGGGCTTCAGATTGGAACAGGTCTTATGGTTTCCCGTACGGATAGAGGTACGGGAATGGAGCTGGGGTGCAGGACGTTGTGGGGTTCAAGTTTGTTCAAACAACCAGAAACACCAGGAGATGGGTTCCAACTGAGCTGACAAATAACATGCCTGGAGTTTTAACAAGGTCTTAAACAGAACTTGTGCAAACTCTTACTATGCTGAATGTCAGCTGTAACTCTCTAGGTAGTCCTTTCAGCTCCAGTGTAAATGGTCGTGTGACATTCTTTCTAAAGGTGCTAGAGAGCTCTGCCCAGTGCCCTGGTTAATATTTACCTCACAACAAGATCGACAAAATATTCAAGATTCAAGATTCAAGATATCTTTATTTGTCATCCAAAAAACAAGTTTTTTGGACGAAATTCAGTCACCCACAGTCCAACAATAAAAGCATTAAAATAGGCAAATTACACAATAAAAGCATTAAAATAGGCAAATTACACAACCCCAACCAACACACAAAACAAGAAACATCCATCACAGTGAGTCTCCTCCAGTCCTCTCCTCACTGTGATGGAAGGCCACAATGTCTTGAATCTTGTTGAAAAGAAGAGAACTAGAGGGACTGAAAAGTGAAAATCAAGAAAGGGAAAATGTCATGAACAGTAGTTGAGAAGGCAGACAGGTTCTGACGCACCTGCTATCTCAATAGGGAGAAACCAAGGATTTGAAGACTCGACCTTGGTTGGTATGAATGAACATGTGCTAATGTTGTTTGATAGGGAATAGTTTAATCAAGTGTCAATCTGAACTTGAGGTGAGGTGATGAAGAGTTTCCGTTCAGGTGGGGAAGATTGCAGGCTGTCAGTTGGAAGATTGAGTTGGTGTGGAGAAGGAATATCAGTGTGAGCTTGGCAGGGGACAGTGGAAATAGAAGGTTGGATTGAAATGGGAGAGAAATATGATGGTCAGGTTATATTAAATTGAGTGACAGTTTGAGCAGTAACAGGAAGCAGTGTAAATTGGTTGCACAGCAAGGCCTGAATATTTCTGACTGCCATAGTTGGAAATCCTCAAAACAAGGTATCTGCTTATTACTCATTCCATCTCATGAACCACAAACAAATCCACATTCAGACAACATTAAGAGATGAACAAAACAACAAACTGCTGGAGGAACTCAGCAGGTCAGGCAGCATTTGTGGAGGGAAATGATGTTTCAGATCTGGACCCTTTTTCAGACTGACCCATCAGATGCCATCTGATCCGCCAAATTCCTCCAGCAGCTTGATTTTCGTTCAAAATTTCAGCATCTACAGTCTTGTGTCTCCTTAAGCGATGAACAATTGTGGTCAATCAGTGCTTGTAGAAAAGCAACTTTTCTTAAACAAATAAGAAAACATAATTACCAAAAGGATGCTATGTATTTGAATAAAGGGGAGGCCATTTAAAACTGAGGTGAGAAAAAAACGTTTTCACCCAGAGAATTGTGAATTTGTGAAATTCTCTGCCACTGAAGGCAACAGAGGCCAATTTACTGGATGAATTTAAAAGAGAGTTAGATAGAGCTCTAGGGGCTAGTGGAATCAATGGATATGGGGAGAAGGCAGGCACAGGTTACTGATTGTGGAAGATCAGCCATGATCACAATGAATGGTGGTGTTGGCTCGAAGGGCCAAATGGCCTCCTCCTGCACCTATTTTCTATGTTTCTATGTTTCTAACCTCAGCACCACTCCCCCGCATTAATCCCATATCTCTTGATTTTCTCTTATTATCTAAAAATCTGTTCATCTCTGTCCTGAATATATTCAACATGTGGTCACAGTTACTCAGAAACCTATCTGGACCTGGCCCATAATTACAGTGCCAGTGAAAGCAGAGAAACAGGCCTGGTGAAAGTTGATTGATCTGAAACGTTAACTTTGTCTGTCCCATAATATCTGACTGACCTGCTGAGTATTTTCGCCATTTTCTATTTTTGTTTCGGATTTCCAGACTGCAGCACTTTTTTTTTGCTGTGATGAAATTGTTTCCAGTTATTGAGCTGAGAGCAGCTCCAGCCACTCAATAGAACATAGAACAGCAGAGCATAGGAACAGGCCCTTCGGTCCACAATGTCCATGCTGCACCTAATATCCTCTGCCGACATGTGATCCATATCCCTCCATATCCATGGGTCATAGAAACATAGAAAATAGGTGCAGGAGTAGGCCATTCGGCCCTTCGAGCCTGCACCGCCATTCAATATGATCATGGCTGATCACCAGCTCAGTAGCCTGTACCTGCCTTCTCTCCATATCCCCTGATCCCTTTAGCCACAAGGGCCACATCTAACTCCCTCTTAAATATAGCCAATGAACTGGCCTCAACTACCTTCTGTGGCAGAGAATTCCACAGACTCACCACTCTCTGTGTGAAGAAATGTTTTCTCATCCCGGTCCTAAAAGACTTCCCCCTTATCCTTAAGCTGTGACCCCTGGTTCTGGACTCCCCCAACATCGGGAACAATCTTCCCGCATCTAGCCTCTCCAACCCCTTAAGAATTTTATATGTTTCTATAAGATCCCCCTTATGGTCTCTCTAAAAGTCTCTTAAAGCCACTGTTGTATCTGTCTCCATCACCACCCCACAGCATATTGCATGCACTCAACACCATCTGTGTTAAAAACTTGCCCTGTATAACTACTTTAACCTTTCCCTCTCCCAATTGACAGCTATGCCTTCTAATCCTTGACAAGGAATAAGGTTTGGACTGTCTTCCGTATCTACGCCTCTCATCGTTTTAAATACTTATATGAGGTCTCCCCTCTGCCTCCAGTGTTCCAGAGAAAACAATCCAAGTTTGTCCAACCTCCTTTATAGCGAATATCCTCAAGCCCAGGCAGCATTCCGAGAAACCTCTCCTGCACCCTCCCCAAAGCCTCCACATCCTTCCTGCAATGAGTTGACCAGAACTGCACACAGTACACCAAAAGTGCCCTAACCAAAGTCCTATAAAGCTGCAATATGACTTCCTGACTTCTAAACTCAATACCCAGCTGATGAAGGCAAGAATTTCATACGGCTTACATGGGGAGTGTTGTAGTTTAGAGGGATCTAGGGATAGAGGTACATAGTTCCCTGAAATTGGCATCACAGGTAGATAGGGTGACCAAGAAGGCTTTCGGCACATTGGCCTTCATCAGTCAGGGTTTTGAGTATCGAAATTGGGATGTCATGTTACAGTTATACAACACGTTACTGAGGCCGAATTTGGAGTATTGTGTTCAATTTTGGTCTCGGAATGACGTTGTTAAGCTGGAAAGAGTGCAAATAAGATTTATTAAAATGTTGCCTGGACTTGAGGGCCTGATCTATAGGAAGAAGTTGGTCAGGCTAGGACTTTATTCCTTGGAGGACAGGGATGATCTTATGGAAGTGTGTAAGATTATGATGGTAATAGACAAGTTGAATGCACAGTGTCTTTTACCCAGAGTAGGAGAATCAAGAACCAGAGGACATATGTATATGGTGAGAGGGGAAGGATTTAATAAGAAACTGAGGTGTAAATGTTTGACACAGAGGGTAGTGAGTATATGGAATGAGCTGCCAGCGAAGGTAGTTGAGCCAGGTACTATAACAATATTTAAACAACTTTTGGACAAGTACATGGATAGGAAAGGTTTAGAGAGATATGGGACAAACATGGGCAGGTGGGACTAGTGTAGATGGGGCATCTTAGTTGGCATGAATAAGTTGAACCAAATGGCCTATTTCTGTATTGTATGACCCTTAACTCTCTAAATAATTAAATTAGAAGTTTCCAGAAGCAAATTCTCACTCATGCACACTATCTTTTCTGTTGTTCCTCTCACCCTCAAATGAAATTTGAGCCTATTCCTCACACTAATCATTTTCTTGACTATTTATTTGTATACCACATTCTACATTCAGTGTAGCACCAGTTCACAAGAGACATATGAGGACTCCTGAATCAATAAATTGTGCTTTGCTATTACTGTAATATATTAATGAGCTACCAAATATTATTGCAGCTAATCCAGTCAAAAAATATGAATTAGGAAGGTATGTTTCTAATTAAATGATCCTGGTCACTGCCAATAAGGGCAGTTACTCCTGCTTCTCAGGAATTAGAAATCTCCTGAAAGAGGATTGCTTGTAATACTCATAACGTATGCACATGACAATTATTCACTGAACTATTGTCTGGCTCCTGCATTAATGTTTCACATTAGTGAGACTTATTTTAACCCAACCCAAGGAAGGGAACTCGCTAGGTTTAGCAGAATATCAGTTTGATAATTTCTTAGTAAATAGGCATAGGAAGGGTGGACAGTCAGAACCTTTATCCTCAGGTGGAAATGTCCAACACTAGAGGGCATAGCTGTAAGGTGAGAGGGGAAAGGTTTAATGCTGATGTTCGTGGCAAGTTTTTTTTACACAGAGAACGGTGGGAGCCCAGAATTCAATTCATCAGGGTGGTGTAGAGACAGATGCGACAATGGCATTTAAGTGGCTTATATGTAGGCTCATGGAAGTGCAGGGAATAGAAGGATATGGATCATGTACAAGCAGATGAGAACAGTTTAATTTGGTATTCATGTTCACCACGAACATTGTTCCTGTGCTGTTTAGTTTAGTTTAGTTTACAGATACAGCATGGAAACAAGCCCTGTGGCTCACCGAATCCACGCCGACCAGCGAAACCTGCACATTAACACAATCCTACGCACACTAGGGACAGTTCACACTTATACCAAGCCAATTAACATACAAACGTGTACATCTTTGGAGCGTGTGAGGAAACCTAAGATCTCGGAGAAAACCCACGCAGTCACGGGGAGAACGTACAAACTCCGTACAGACTGTTCTATTCCAAAGGTTTCAACAGAGAATCAGATTTGGTGGTATAAGGACAGCTAATAGCTTTACTTCACACTCCTCCTCATACCAGAATATAACTATTTCAATTGATTGACATTAATACTGTAAGAATAATGAATACTTTGGCAGATGAAGTTTAATATGGGGAAATGTGCAGTTATGTGCAAGAAGAGCAGAATAATGATTAACTGGAGGATACTAATGAATAATATTGTGCAGGTACAGCAAGTAAGTAGGAAGACAAATGGAGCGTTAGTCTTTCTTGTAAAAGAAATGAAGCATGAAAACAGGGATATCTTGGCTGCAACTTTACAGGCAAGTCCATACCCGGAGTCATCTGTACATTTTGCCTTCCTTACTTCAAGATGGATTTACATGCAATGAAGGCAGCACAGAGAAAGTTCTCCAGGTTAATTCCTAGGATGAAAGGGAACATAAAGATTCACTAGGCTGGGTCCATCCTCAATGGGATTTAGGAGAATGATAGTTGATCTTATTGAAACATACAAGGTTCTGGTAAGGGTTGACAGGGTGGGTGCTGAGAAAATATTTCACCTTGGGGAGAAAGCTAAACCCACTGGACATGGTTTCAGAGTACTGAGTTATCATTTCATTTTAAAAGAAAGGAGGAGGAATTTATGCTTTAGACCTTAGACATACAACGTGGACATTAGCCATTCGGCCCAGCGAGTATGCGCCAACTAGCAATCACCCCATATACTACCACTATCCTACACACTAGGAACAATTTACAATTTACAGAAGCCAATTAACCTACAGACCTGTACATCTTTAGAATGAGAAAGGAAACCGAAAGCACCCGGAGAAAACACACACGGTCACAGGGAGAACTTACAAACTCCGTACAGACAGCGCCCAGTAGAAACATAGAAACATAGAAAATAGGTGCAGGTGTAGGCCATTTGGCCCTTCGAGCCTGCACCGCCATTCAATATGATCATGGCTGATCATCCAACTCAGTATCTCGTACCTGCCTTCTCTCCATACCCCCTGATCCCTTTAGCCACAAGGGCCACATCTAACTCCCTCTTAAATATAGCAAATGGACTGGCCTCAACTACCTTCTGTGGCAAGTATGATGTTGTAGGGATCACTGAGACATGGCTACAAGAGGACCAGGGCTGGGAACTGAATATTCAGGGGTACACAACGTATAGAAAAGACAGACAGGTGGGCAGAGGGGGTGGGGTTGCTCTGATGGTAAGGAATGATATTCATTCCCTTGCAAGGGGTGACATAGAATCAGGAGATGTTGAATCAGTATGGATAGAAATGAGAAATTGTAAGGGTAAAAAGACCCTAATGGGAGTTATCTATAGGCCCCCAAACAGTAGCCTCGACATAGGGTGCAAGTTGAATCAGGACATAAAATTGGCGTGTCAAAAATGTAATGCTACGGTGGTTATGGGAGATTTCAACATGCAGGTAGACTGGGAAAATCAGGTTGGAAATGGACCCCAGGAAAGAGAGTTTGTAGAGTGCCTTCGAGATGGATTCTTAGAACAGCTTGTACTGGAGCCTACCAGGGAGAAGGCAATTCTGGATTTAGTGTTGTGTAATGATCCTGATCTGATAAGGGGACTAGAGGTAAAAGAGCCATTAGGAGGCAGTGATCACAACATGATAAGTTTTACTCTGCAAATGGAAAGGCAGAAGGGAAAATCGGAAGTGTCGGTATTACAGTATAGCAAAGGGGATTACGGAGGCATGAGGCAGGAGCTGGCCAAAATTGACTGGAAGGAGGCCCTAGCAGGGAAGACGGTAGAACAGCAATGGCAGGTATTCCTGGGAATAATGCAGAGGTTGCAGGATCAATTTATTCCAAAGAGGCGGAAAGACTCTAAGGGGAGTAAGAGACACCTGTGGCTGACAAGGGAAGTCAGGGACAGCATAAAAATTAAGGAGAGGAAGTATAACATGGCAAAGAGGAGTGGGAAGACAGAGGATTGGGACTCTTTTAAAGAGCAACAAAAGTTAACTAAAAAGGCAATACGGGGAGAAAAGATGAGGTACGAGGGTAAACTAGCCAATAATATAAAGGAGGATAGCAAAAGTTTTTTTAGGTACGTGAAGAGGAAAAAAATAGTCAAGGCAAATGTGGGTCCCTTGAAGACAGAAACAGGGGAATTTATTATGGGGAACAAAGAAATGGCAGACGAGTTAAACCGTTACTTTGGATCTGTCTTCACTGAGGAAGATACACACAATCTCCCAAATGTTCTAGGGGTCGGAGAACCTAGGGTGATGGAGGAACTGAAGGAAATCCACATTAGGCAGGAAATGGTTTTGGGTAGACTGATGGGACTGAAGGCTGATAAATCCCCAGGGCCTGATGGTCTGCATCCCAGGGTACTTAAGGAGGTGGCTCTAGAAATAGTGGAAGCATTGGAGATCATTTTTCAATGTTCCATAGATTCAGGATCAGTTCCGGTGGATTGGAGGATAGCAAATGTTACCCCACTTTTTAATAAAGGAGGGAGAGAGAAAACGGGTAATTATAGACCAGTTAGTCTGACATCAGTGGTGGGGAAGATGCTGGAGTCAATTATAAAAGACGAAATTGCTGAGCATTTGGATAGCAGTAACGGGATCATTCCGAGTCAGCATGGATTTACGAAGGGGAAATCATGCTTGACAAATCTACTGGAATTTTTTGAGGATGTAACTAGGAAAATTGACAAGGGAGAGTCAGTGGATGTGGTGTACCTCGACTTTCAGAACGCCTTCGACAAGGTCCCACACAGGAGATTAGTGGGCAAAATTAGGGCACATGGTATTGGGGGTAGGGTACTGACATGGATAGAAAATTGGTTGACAGACAGAAAGCAAAGAGTGGGGATAAATGGGTCCCTTTCGGAATGGGAGGCAGTGACCAGTGGGGTACCGCAAGGTTCGGTGCTGGGACCCCAGCTATTTACGATATACATTAATGACTTAGACGAAGGGATTAAAAGTACCATTAGCAAATTTGCAGATGATACTAAGCTGGGGGGTAGTGTGAATTGTGAGGAAGATGCAATAAGGCTGCAGGGTGACTTGGACAGGTTGTGTGAGTGGGCGGATACATGGCAGATGCAGTTTAATGTAGATAAGTGTGAGGTTATTCACTTTGGAAGTAAGAATAGAAAGGCAGATTATTATCTGAATGGTGTCAAGTTAGGAGGAGGGGGAGTTTAACGAGATCTGGGTGTCCTAGTGCATCAGTCAATGAAAGGAAGCATGCAGGTACAGCAGGCAGTGAAGAAAGCCAATGGAATGTTGGCCTTCGTAACAAGAGGAGTTGAGTATAGGAGCAAAGAGGTCCTTCTACAGTTGTACCGGGCCCTGGTGAGACCGCACCTGGAGTACTGTGTGCAGTTTTGGTCTCCAAATTTGAGGAAGGATATTCTTGCTATGGAGGGCGTGCAGCGTAGGTTCACTAGGTTAATTCCCGGAATGGCGGGACTGTCGTATGTTGAAAGGCTGGAGCGATTGGGCTTGTATACACTGGAATTTAGAAGGATGAGGGGGGATCTTATTGAAACATATAAGATAATTAGGGGATTGGACACATTAGAGGCAGGAAACATGTTCCCAATGTTGGGGGAGTCCAGAACAAGGGGCCACAGTTTAAGAATAAGGGGTAGGCCATTTAGAACGGAGATGAGGAAGAACTTTTTCAGTCAGAGAGTGGTGAAGGTGTGGAATTCTCTGCCTCAGAAGTCAGTGGAGGCCAGTTCGTTGGATGCTTTCAAGAGAGAGCTGGATAGAGCTCTTAAGGATAGCGGAGTGAGGGGGTATGGGGAGAAGGCAGGAACGGGGTACTGATTGAGAGTGATCAGCCATGATCGCATTGAATGGCGGTGCTGGCTCGAAGGGCTGAATGGCCTACTCATGCACCTATTGTCTATTGTCTATTGTCTATTGGCAGAGAATTCCACAGATTCGTCAGTAGTCAGGATCGAACCCGAGTCTCTGGCGCTGTAAGGCAGGAACTCTACCGCTCGCCACTGTTCTTTCAGAAGGTTGGTTATCTATGGAATTCGCTGCCCCAGAGACCTGTGGTGGATGGCTCATTGCATGTATTCCAGCCCCAGATGGGCTTATGACCCATAGTGGGGTCAAGAACCTGATGCAACAGATGAGAAAAAGAAGCCGAAGCCAAGAGCTGATCTGCCACAATGGTACTGAATGGCACATTAGGACAAATGGATTAGTTGCTTGCCTCATGCAGTAGTTTCTTATGTAAAACAATAAATCTGTTTTATAGCAGCATTGCTGGGAACCTGCAAGGGGCTGTCACCTTAGCTTCACCAGAAGTGTGAACACACTTATAGCCTACCAATTATTAATTCTCTGCAAGAATTAATAACTTAATGCAGAGCAACAGTCTGACTTTTTTTTCTCCAGTTTTACGCCTCAAGTTTATTAAATCAGATGCATTAACTTTTACAAGCTGTCTTACCACATTTGATGGAATGTCCATAAAACTAATAAAAATAAGTAACTTGTGGTAAGAAGCAGAACAGATACAAAAAGTGGCATTTAAGAGGCGTTTTGATGGGCACATGAATATTCAGGAATATAGATCATGTGCAGTAAGAAGGGATTAGTTTAACTTGCCGCATGTTGGGCAAAGACATCACGGGCTGAAGAACCCGTTCTTGTGCTGCACTGTTCTATGCTTGAGAATAGGGGTTTCTAATGGGTAAAGGTACTATCACTAGGAGATATTAGATTTTGTACTCAGTGGGACACAGATTTTATAATAAGGCAAAATGTGTTTTGGCTCCAAGCAGAAGACGTCAACAAGTGTGTCCCTTCACAAGCAAGATAGAAGACAAAGTAAAAATAATGATGTGTGTTTCAGTTGTATTTTTACCAGTTCAGGCAGTCCCAGTGTGTTTCACAGCCAATCTGTTGCTTCTGAAGCTTTGTCTATTTCCAATGTAGGAAATTCAGCAGTCATTTTATCTACTCCAAGAAAATAAATAACCATAAATAAAAAGAGAGAAAGCTGGGATATTCAGAAGTTCAGACAGCAACTGCGGACAGTGAAACAGATTTGACATTTCAGCTGATTATCTTTCATCAGATAATTTGGTCAAGGGGTAAATATTGGCCAAAGCCTACTGCTTCTCCTTCTTTTATTAACATGGGATTACTTACATCCTCCCGAGAGAGCAAACAGGATTCTTGATTAATGTATAGTTGCCAAAACACCATGTATTTGTAGGGATACTTAGCCATCCCATACCACACTGGTTCATTTGGTGTTCTTGCAGTCAGCAGAAAGCACAACTAGTTCACCAAAGTAAATCAAAATTTACCAGCTCAGAAATTCCAAAGAACTGATGCATGGGATTATTCTTCCCAAGTGACAAGCCCTGCGCACAGCAGGCCGACTCAAGGCAAGCCCCGATCACAGCAAACCTGAACATGGCAGCCCCGCCCACAGCAAGCTCCTCCATAAGACACACACACACGGTCGTTCATCCCACAATGAGCCCCGTGTGTAGGAAGAAACGGCAGATGTTGTTTTAAACCGAAGATAGACACAAAATGTTGGAGCAACTCAGCTGGTCAGACGGCATCTCTGGAGAAAAGGAATGTGTGATGTTTCGGGTCTGAAGAAGGGCCTCGACCCGAAACGTCACCTATTCCTTTTCTCCAGAGATGCTGTCTGACCCGCTGAGTTGCTCCAGCCTTTTGTGTCTATTTACAATAAGCCTCACCTACCATGTCCTTCCCATGACAAGCACTGCCCATAGAGAGCCATGCCCACTGTAAGTCCCACCCATAGTAAGCCCCTCCCCTGATAAGACATGCCTACAGCAAGCCTCTCCCATGATAAGCTCTGCCCAAAACAATCCTCTCCCGTGATAAGCCGTGGCCACAGCAAGCCCCCCCCATCGCCCTCCCCTCCCTTTATAAATCGCACCCACATCCATCCCCTCCCATAATAAGCCCCACCCACAGCAAGTCCGTCCCATGATAACCCCCACCACCCCGTGCCCACTGCAAACCTACTCATGACAAACCTTTCATCTGGTAAAATGGCATCAACTGCAAACGTTAACCCTGTTTCTCTCTGCACATGTACTGCTTGACCTGTTGAAGCTCTCCAGCATATGATTTCATTTTTGATTTCTAGCTGCTGTCATATTTTGATGCCTAGGAAGGAATAATGGACACTGATCTGCTGAGAAAAGTTTAAAGGGAACCAACAAAATTCTTCTTGAAAAGTCATATCAAATATAACAATATGCATCCTGTCAAAAGGCAGTGCACACTGGTTTTCAAAAGTAATTATGATACAGGTAGTCAAGCATTTGGTGGAACTTTATCTGGCCTTGAATGAACAGAATTACTTTGCCAATTGTGAAGAAGAGAAATATTTTACTGCGATCATCAACTGCTCACTGAAAGTTAATGTGAAGCTGTTTTCAACAGGACTAATCAAGTAATGGAGTGCGTCTCAAGGGCATTCAATTATAAGTCGCTAAAGATGCATTTAGAAAACTACCCACCAATTCAGGCATGCCACCTTCAAAATGACACTGATGCGTTTTGGTTGCTTCAACAAAGAATGACAAGGATAAATTCAAGATCTTGACATCTTAGATCTGAATAATAAATTCACAGAACTGAACTTGTTTTCAGTTGTTGAAGCAACGTTGAGACAAGCTGCTATAAATTCAGACCTGTTGTAGATAAGACTTTGTGCCCAGTGTTGACATTAATTTGTGTCAGCAATGAACATTTTATGTTCGCTTTGCGCTTTATCTTCTTTCAAGATGTCATTTCATGGAAAACAGGAAGTATCCCCATATATGATCGACATACTGATGATGTCTATCTCAAATGCATCTCTTCAATTTCAGGCTGAACAGGCATTTGTTACGATGAAGTTCATTGCAATCAACAACACAGATCTGAACTTGTGAAGCTCCTTTCATACAGTAAGAGTCACCTACGGCTCAGTTGGTGGCACTCATGTCTCCAAAGGCTGAGGATTCCACAACAAATAACTTAGCAGATACCTGTGGTGTATTTGGAGGAGTTTCGAATTGTCAAAAGATTTCCAACTCAGATGTAAAACCAAGGCCCTGCACGCTAACTGAAAGATCCATAGGCACATTTCAAAGAAGAGCAAGGAGGGTTATCTCCAGCGTCTTCCTCAATGATTCCATGCTTGTCGATCAATGTCACAGAATACTTTCTGATTATAACCACACTGTGTGTTAGTATGCATTTGAGCAAAGTGTGTGCCACTGTTCCAAAGTTCCCACACTCAGGCCGATTGGGCTGCTCTAGGCAGCAAAAGGTGCTTGGCCTCTTTCTGCTGCAAGCACTGTTTTATTTTTCAATACAATGAACATGGAAGGTAATATTTACAATCTGGTCTTTCTTTAATTCAAATAACCCAATTTATATATAAGAAAATAACTGCAGATGCTGGTACAAATCGAAAGTATTTATTCACAAAATGCTGGAGTAACTCAGCAGGTCAGGCAGCATCTCGGGAGAGAAGGAATGGGTGACGTTTCGGGTCGAGACCCTTCTTCAGACTTCAGTCTGAAGAAGGGTCTCCACCCGAAACGTCACCCAAATTATATATATATCTGCTTTTTATAAAATTCATTTTTCATTTTTCATTTTTCATTTCAGTCCAACATTTTAATTCTCTAAAAGATTATTCTGACTGCCGCACTAATTCTGTTGCATGATTGTGTGTACTTGTCAGCTTTATCTTGCTGTTCACAGCCAGAAAGGAGATCAAGAATTCCCCTTCATAGACTGTGAGCTATTTCTCAATTGCCAAGTCTGCCAAACAAGTTGTATTCAAGAAGCAGCCACTAACACAAACTCTCTATATTCATTAGCTACTTTAGTACAGTTTTTGTCCTGAGTTTATTGCACTATATTTTTTTAAACCACATTATTAAAGGTAAGATATATTTTTAATTACAGAATGCTGGAGTAACTCAGCAGGTCAGGCAGCATCTCGGGAGAGAAGGAATGGGTGAAGAAGGGTCTCGACCCGAAACGTCACCCATTCCTTCTCTCCCGAGATGCTGCCTGACCTGCTGAGTTACTCCAGCATTTTGTGAATAAATACCTTCGATTTGTACCAGCATCTGCAGTTATCTTCTTATACTTTTTAATTGCAGAATTACATTGAAAGAAAACTATAAACTTAAACATGGCCCAAGAACTGAAATACACATTTATTATGCATGCAGGCTGGTAACCAACTAAATCTACACCGTGAGTTCAAAATCACGACTTCAAGTAAGACTGAAGGAAAGAGGAAACTTTAGTTCGACAGTAGATTGATAAATTTATGTAATGAAACCACAATCCCCCACAAAATCACCAAACAGGAGAATGAGTTAAAAAAAATTCTACACAGTAAAGTGTGAAGCCTGATTATTCATCGTTATATAAAATGCTTGTTTTGACATTTCTTGCCAAAATTTTGGAGTCAATATGTACCATTTCCTTCTTGACTAGTCCCTCACGATGAAAGATATCTTGCCTCCACTGCTTCAATGGGATCTGAAATTTCTGATGAGGGCAATGTGAAATCCGCAGGTATACAGGAAGGGCAACATTTCCCTGCCAAGGTGGGAAGGTGGAAGCTGGTGATGTCATGCCATGTCCAGGACATCATAGCCTCCATCCTAGGCTTTTTATGGGGGTCACTATGAAGATCATGGGATGCACTGTTCGTCAACTTCCAAAGATAGACACAAAATGCAGGAGTAACTCAGCAAGACAGGCAGCATCTCTGTATAGAAGGAATGGCTGACGTTTTGGGTCGAGATCCTTCTTCAGACTGCCAACATCCAAGATAGCTTAAGATCCCGTGGTAGTTTCCACTGCCAATGACTGGCGATTAGTTAAAGGAGAGAAAATAAAGAGTAGGAATTTTAGTATAGGTTTGGAGATACAGTGTGGAAACAGGTCCTTTGGCGCACTGAGTCTCCGCTAACCAACAATCACCCTTGCACTAGTTCTATCCTACACACTAGGGACAATTTACAGAAGCCAATTAACCTACAAACCTGCACGTCTTTGGAAACTGGGAGGAAACCGAAGCACCCAGAGAAATCCCACATGGTCACAGGAAGAACGTGTAAACACCATACGGACAGAGGACAGCACATGGAGTCAGGTTCGAAACTGAGTCTTTGGTGCAGTAGTACAACAACTCTACTACTGTGCCACTGTGTCACCCACTCTAGCCTTATAGCTGAAACCCTTGTGGAATCGTTTCAGTAAATATATGACTTTTCAAACAGTTCTGTTTATATTCCACCGTAGCACTTCATAAATATGATTATCATTGTTATGTTAAAGCGTTTCCTTCATATTATTCATATTTAAGAATTAAAAATCCAGTTTTTAATTAACTACAGATACTAGGCAGGTTTTGCAGAGGGATTGCAAAATGTATTCAAAACTACAGTGTTAATCATGGTCATATTGGGGAGATGTGAAGGGTCATGACCTGTGCAAGGATGGGAGGGGAACCAGTATTGTTGTAATGCAGCTTCTGCTGCACAGAAAGTTGTCATCCTTAAAGGCACAGTCCCCAAGGTAGTCAAGCACCAGCAGCACCTGCCATGTGGGAGAGGGAAGCTGTGGGAGAGAGAGCCTTTTTGTGCCTCCTCTCCCATTGCCAACCACCTTCCTGTAGTTACCTAACTCACCCGGTCCCAACCTCTTGCTGGCCAAACGTAACACCATTTTTTGCCATTGGTTGGATTCTCCAAGAAGCACTTTGCCAGTTTGAGCAGAGGCTGCACCCTTTGGGAATGTTTATGAGCGGTATCCACTGAGATTTAGAGTTGCCTTGTGAAGGGTCACATTGTCAGGTGCATCCCGTTAAAAGACCCCTAAATGAATAACGTAGCATGTTCTGTTCCTTGTTTCTCTATAAATATTCAATGACCTTTATTTTCTGGACTTGGGAGCTCCAATTTATGTTGTTAGGGATCGACACACTTATTACACGATGATTAACATTGGAAGCACTAATATGGATCAGAGGTGCCCTGTCCAGTTCTGCGATTGGCTTGTGATTTCATATGGAAATTTTTGGTAATGTGGTTTTCTCTGGTTCAATTCAATTTTGGAGTGCGTGGCAATGATGAGAAACATTTGCAAGCAGTGACCAGGCAATTATCTCAGCACAGAGAGACAGAAAGAGCTGGAGCAACTCAGCGGTCAGGCAGCATCTCTAGAGGAAAGGAACGGCTGACATTTCAGGTCGGAACCCTTCTTCAGACTCACCTGTTCCTTTTCTCCAGAGATGCTGCCTGACCCACTGAGTTGCTCCAGCAATTTGTGTCTATCTTCGGTTTAAACCAGCATCTGCAGTTCCTTCCTACGCAATTACCTCAGCATAGTTCAGTATAACCCTCAATGGTCCTAGTCTTTTCTCACCAATTCTTCACACCAACCCCACCCCCTCTCCCCCACCGCTACCCCACCTCAGTCTGAAGAAGGGTCATGACCCGAAACGTCACCTATTCTTTTTCTCCAGAGATGTCATCCAACCCACTGAGATATTCCAGCACTTTGAGTCTATATTTGGTACAAACCAGCATCTGCAGTTCTTTGTAAAATGAGGTGCCAGTTTTCTTGTAGAAACAATGAAATTATTCCTGCAATACAGAACAAAAACCCGGGTTAACAGAGCATTTTCACAACTTCAGGATGTCCCAGGGCACGATACAGTCAACAACGCTGAAGATTAGATACTGTTGTGATATGGGAAACAGGGAAGCCAATTTGCACAGAGGTTCCGCCAATGGCAGAGTGATCGTGACTTAGTGATGTTGATTGAAGAACAAATATTGGTCAGGCCACTAGGGACACACCCGCTGTTCTTCAAAATGGAGACAAGACCTATTTTCTGTCTACTTGATAGCTCTGAGCACACACCAGCCCCTAGGAATGGCACAGGAATGTCATGCTTGATGTATAGGCCGTTAATAACAGCAGATTCCTGCTGGGGTTTTGTTTTATCAAGAAACAGAGCGTCCATTGATAATGCTGCATCAGCCAAAGAGGAGAGCTGGAGATAGTCATTAGTCCAGCAAATAACGTGAACTTATTCAGCAAAAGTCCATCGAAGAGCAGAGAAGACAGAAATGACTATAAATTCTTCCTTAAAGCTGTAATTGCTTCAGAAAAATGCAGTGATGAGGTTCACTAGGTTGATGGACATATCCATTCTCTTTGGGAATACATTATCACTATATAGAATTTTTGTAACATTAAATTCAGTGGAGAATGCTATCAGATGGGTTCTACACAGGTGGGTAATCTACTCAACTAATTTACCAGCTAAGTGACAAAGCTTAAAGTTTAACCTAATTTTATTCTATGACTGTGCAGACAAGCAAGGTACATGTTATAGAACTATTTGCAGCTCTTCAGATAGTTTATGCTGTACCAGAAATAAATAGCCATGATTCATTTATTCATGCAGAAATGTCATTTGCATTGCAGGGAACTGTTTTGTTTTGTAGATGGATGGAGAATATATTTTTGCATAGTCCTGATCTCTGAATATATCTCACAGCCTCCCAGCCACTCTCTCACTCAGATCTCATCTCCAGACTTTATGTCCCAGGGTGGAAATGTCCAGTTCTACAGGACAGTGCTATTTGGTGAGAGGGGGAAAGTTTAATAGAGATGTGCGGGGCAAGTTTTTTTTACACTGAGAATGGTGGGGGCCTGGAAACGCATTGCCAGGAGCAGTGGTGGAGGCTAATAGAATAGTGATAATTAAGAGGCTTTTACATAGGCACATGGAAGTGCAGGGACCAGAGGGATATGGGTCAGGTGCAGGCAGATTAAAACAGTTTAACTTGACATCACGTTCGGCACATTTTTGCCACATTCGGACCGATAAGGTCATTAAGAATAGGAGTAGAATTAGGCCATTTAGCCCATCAAGTCTACTCCACCATTCAATCATGGCTGATCTGTCTCTCCCTCCTAACCCCATTCTCCTGCCTTCTCCCCATAACCTCTGACACCTGTACCAATCAAGAATTTATCTATCTCTGCCTTAAAAATATCCACTGACTTGGCCTCTACAGCCTTCTGTGATAAATAATTCCACAGATGGCCCATTCCTGTGCTGCACTATTCTATGTTCCAGTCGCTCTCACCCCATTTCACTCCACCTTCACTCTCTTCATTGAATTTTGACCTTCCACAAATTCCGGTTAACAATTCTTCTCTCTCCACAAGCCCAAGGTGTCTGTCCCCATTCCTTGCACAGCTTCGTCCAAACCAGCTTTGCACCCCTCCCTCCTTGTCATTCTTGGCTATTTGTAATCACCACTTCAGGGGTTTGGGAGTGGGAGTAGTGAAAATGATAACAGGTATGTTTCTGCAATGGAGGCTAAGGGAAGGATTGGAGGGGAGGTCAGGTCATTAAAATAGAGGCTTCTCTGGGATGGCAGTCAGTAACAGCTGACTGGACAATAAAATACTGATGATCAATAAATGCTAGCAGCGCCAATAAATAGTGCTAACATCCTACAAGTGAATAAAAAGGTGGAAGGCGACTGAATTGTGAAGGAATGTACAACGTGACATTCTCCTGGGCTGCTGAAATCAAAATATGTGGTATGTTCTTGTTTTTCTCTCGTAAAGCCGAAGAAGTTGTAATTAACAATGTACATGCCCAAGAGTCAAGAGTTTAATTGTCAACAATTACATTCTTTTGTGCTGCAGCATTATAGGCACATTAATGCCACAGTGCAACAAATAAATGTACATGAATCAATGATACAATAAATTATCACTAATACCAGGTAACCAGACCATAATGGTGCAAACCAAAGTGCGCTTCACAACCCATACAAAATCCATAGTAGATTGTTGCTGAGGGAGGATTGTGCAGTGTGGCTCATCGGGCCTGGTAAATAAGCTGTTCTTCAAGGTTTCAAGGTCAGTTTATTGTCACGTGTACCAATATAGGTACAGTGAAATTTGAGTTACCAAACAGCCATACTAAGTGAAAATCAACAAGACAACATAAAAGTTAACATAAACATCCATCACAGTGGATTCCACAATCCTCACTGTGATGGATGGCAATAAAGTTCAATCCTCTTCCTCTTTGGTCTCCCGCGGTCGACGCAGTCAAACCATCCGCAGTCAGGGCAACCAAAGGCCCCGCAGCCGACGATCGAAGCCCCCGTCGGGGTGATCAAAACTCCCGTGTCGGGGCGGTTGAAACTCTCTCCGCAGCATGGAGCTCCCGAATCGGCCTCTTCTGTTAAAGTCCACAGGCCCCGCGGTTGGACCTTCAATCCCCGGCAAAGGGATCGCAAGCTCCGCGATGTTAAAGTCCCACAGACTCCCATGGCTTGGAGTGCCGGGTCGGTCTCCAGGAAAGGCCTCCAGCTCCACGATGTTAGGCTGCAGTGCGGACGGAGATACGATACAGAAAAAAGTCGCTTCTCCGTCAATGTAAGTGATTGAAAAAAAGTTTCCCCCCACCCCCCACAAAAACAAACCAAGGAACACTAAAACACCCTTTTCAACACATACTAAAAATAACAAAATGAAGTAAGAACAGACAGACTGTTGGCGAGGCAGACACTGCTAGTGGCGCCACCCGGTGAGCCTTGAGATCACAGTCCAACAACCCTATACTCCACCTCTGTTGTGTCAGAACACCCATCCGCTCTGAGGACTTATAATGACTGTGATGCTGAATATTTACATGGTGAAGATTAATCCCATGGTCCTCAGACTCAACCACAAACTCCATGACCTCGACAAAACAATGTTCGCTGTATTGTCCAGATTTCCCGACTCAGTTTGAACCATACTACTCCAAGCCGAACCAAGCTGTTCAAGAATGGTTAGAACACTGGGGTCTATCCGGCAATGTGGAAAATTGACCAGTTTTGTCCAGGCCATGGAAAGGAGGACAACTACTATTCAGTTAATTACTGTGCCAATCAGTGTACTCTTAATCAGTAGCAAAAATGTTGTTGTTCACTCCATCAAGGACGATAAACTGTTTACATATTATTTCCAGTTTGGGTTTTGTCAGGACCACTTAGTTCCCGACTTCATCAAAACTGTAATCCAACCAGGGACCAAAGAGCTAAATTACAGAGATGAGGTAAGGGTCATTATACCTAATGTCAAAACAGCATTTGGTCAATTGTGATATCAAGAGAGCCCGATAAAACAAAAATTAACCAGCCTCATAAGGGAAAACACTGCAATCTAAAGAAGGATCCCGACCTAAAATGTCACCTATCCATGCTCTCCAGCGGTGCTGCCTGACCCACTAAGTTACTCCAGCACTTTGTGTCTTTTTCTGTAAATCAGCATCTGCAGTTCCTTGTGTCCACAAAATACTGCACCATTTGGGGTCATAACCTCGCTCAAATGAAGATGATTGTGGTTGCTGGCCAAACCCCAGGATATTAGGACAGGAATACCTCAGGAATGTTCAAAGCCCAGCAATCTTCAGCTATTTAATCAAAGTCCTTTCCTATCGCATAACATTGCAATACGGAATATTTTATCCCATTTGAAATTCCTCAGAAAATGAAGAAATCCATGTCTGCACATTGAAGGACAAAGTCAACATTCAGGCATTGGCAAGTAACATTTGCTCCACATATTTGTCAGCCAAATACCACCTCTAATAAGGTAGAGTCCAACCTCTACCTCTGATGTACAATGGCATTACCATCTCTGAGTTCCCCACCATCCTCTCAACCAACATACACTGGACCAGACACATTAATACCATGACATCAGGAACAGGGTGGACTTTAGGTATCCTGCAACAAGTAACTCACTTTAGTTTGTAGAATCATGGAGAGATACAGCATGGAAAGAGGCCGTTTGGCCCACCATGTCTGTGCCAAACATTTACACTAATCCTATATTAATCCCTTTTTTTTTTTAAACTCCTGCTGATACTCAAAGCCTTTATGCCATCTACAAGGAGTTTGATGGAAGGCTGCTCAGTTTCTTGGTTAAGTGCAGGTCCAATGATTCTCAATAAGCCTGACACCATCCAGGAGAATGCAGCACACTTGATTGGCAACCAATTCTCCATCGTAAACATTAATTATTTCCACCACCATGAACTCCCTTCACTACTATATTATTTTCAGAAAGCAAACATTCAAACACAACATTCAGCAAAAGTGGGTAGAATAAATCATGGTTTGCAAAGGTAGCATTCATTGCAGTTTGATATGATTTTTAGTGCATTGTCTAGATTAAGGAAATTGAGGAGTTTATGACTATAGTTTGTGATATTGCAAACAGGGGATTGTACTAAACTCATGAAAAGTGAGTTGAAAATTTTTATAAGGCATGATCGGCAACAAAACCTAACACCAGGACAATGATCTGCAGGAAGGATGCCGGATTTCATAAGTATGCTCCATATGCAGAATGAATGATGGCACCTCAAGATGATATCTATGGATTTAACAGAATATAAATCATGGTTCATTAGTAAATATTATTCAAGAACAAATTACATTGGTTTGGAATCATTAGTAAATGTGATTTGCACTTGAAATTAACTATCCTGCAATGTGGCTGAGACTGCTTTTAAAAATACAGTTCCTTTCATGGAAATAAAATACTGATTTCAAAACTCTCACCTGCATTTCAAAACCCACCGCTACACTATTACTTGCGTAACCTTCTTCAGTTCGGCAATCCAGCAAGATCTAACTTTCCTCTAATTCTGATCTCCTAATTTTAACAGACCCTTCTACTTTTTTTATCTACATGTTCTCTATAGTTGTAACACTATATTCTTCACAGTTTCCTTTCCCCTTATGTATTGCCAGTTGTACTCATATATAGTTTGATTATGCTCATGTATGGTATGATCTGCCTGGATAGCACACAGAACAAATTATTTTACTGTATCTCAGTATACATGACAATACTAATAAACCACTACCAATAATTCCTCCACAATTAACCCATCCACTTACAAAAGCAATTCAACATTTGCCATTCATCCACTAATATATGGTGTCCAACCTTTATGTTGGGCCCCTTCAACTGGTGACCCAAGGGTCCATCATAACAACCCAGGGCAAAACGGATCCAATGTTTCTCCTGATCCAAAACGTCAGATTGCCGGGATCCTATAATCTTCCCACCATTTATTTACTACATTTTGATTTTACATTGGAGCTGCAGAGTGCCATTGCTTCTTTCTTGCTCTCCACTCATTTAAAAGACTGTGGACACAAAGGCCTGTCATTCACTCAGTGGATGTTCGATCATCCTTTACCCTTTTCAAAAGTAAAAGGAAACACTTGACAGTACATTGCATTGAATGGGCAAAGGGAAGCAAACAGAACTCATTGCTTGCCCTTTAAGCCCACTTTTCCTGAGGTAAAGCCATACTCTTGTTATAAGTAGTAAGTTCAATCATGCATATGCGGCAGCTGAGAAAACACAATCTGCCACAGGCAATGATGGTCCAGTTTTATACTGCCATCATAGAGTCTGTCCTCACCTTCTCCATCATGGTCTGGTTTGGCTCAGCCACAAAGCATGTCATCTGGAGGCTGCAGTGCATAGTTTGATCAGCCAAGAAGGTTGTTGGCTGCATCCTTCCCTCCATCGACGAACTGTACACTGCAAGGGCCAGGAAGTGAGCGGGTAAGATCATCACTGACCCCTCTCACCCTGGCCACAAACTCTTTGAAGCATTCCTCTGCAAGGCGATTCCGGACTGTCAAAGCGCCATAACCCGGCATAAAAACAACTTTTTTCCACGAGCAGTAACTCTACTCAACAACCAAAAGTCTGTAGCCTCCTTTTGGTCTAGTATTTTATTTAATTCTTCACATGATAAATTATAATGTTTTATTCTGAATTGTTTACTGTATATCATGTTGTTACTTGCGAGCGAGCAAAGCACCAAAGCAAATTCCTTGTATGTATACATACTTGGTTAATAACATTTATTCAATTCAATTCAATTCAATGAGCAATGATGCTCAATTGACAAAAATAAATCTCATGTTAAATCTTTAAAAGTTTATAGAAGAAATGGAGGCTATTCAGAGATGTGATAAAATATCTATATCTCTTATTGTACCACGATCAAATTAAATGTTTTTTAGCATACTTTCCTTGTATCTTAAGTAAATTCTATTCAATTGTTAGTTTATGTCCCCACTTGTCATCACCAGTTTTTTAAACCCCAAACTAATTGCTGCTCACTGAGATGCAGTGAGATTGTGTACCATTTTGGTTCTCAGTCTGTCATGTGTTAGCCTTACTTAGGATTTCAATTGATTTTGGTAAGTTTGACTAAGGTTGGGGAGGTGGAGGAGGAGCGGGGTTGTGAAACTCATTCAATATTCCAGTTACCATTGATATTCACTGATGCATCTTGGAGAATGTGAATTGCAAGAGAAATGCACAGGACTGGCTTGAACAAGATGTCCCAAAAAGTGTAGGGACCTTTGATGCCTTTGCATGAAGAATGAGTATCTGAAGGATCAAATATTGGAATTGATAACTATTATTTTAAATGAAAGAGTTGGAGACTGGGATAATTAAATAATCTATTTATAAAATTCTTGATACTGCATGATGCTGGCGAAAGAGCATATGCATTGCTTACTTTTGTCAGTTTGTTACACACATCTTAAACTGTCCACAAATCTATTGTTGATTGCTTGAATATTTAACAAATACATACAAACCAGTATGACTAATGTTTCGGAAGGAACTGCAGAAGCTTATTTACATTGAAGATGGACACAAAATGCTGGAGTAACTCAGCAAGTCAGGCAGCATCTCTGGAGAATAGGAATAGGTGACGTTTCAGGTCGAGACCTTCAGACCCAATGACAAATGTTATTGCATTTAATTTCCCTGATACCCCAACATTTGGTAACACCCTGTTATTTAAACTGTCCATTCATTTCACAGGTGTTAAAATCCAAGCAAATGATTGCATAGTTTAAACATAATTATCAAAATGAATATTAAGAATGGTTGCCAAATTTAAAAGTGTTGCCAATTTAAGTAAAAGTTCATTTATCTTATGTAAATATTAAATTATTCATTCATTTTGCAATCATTATCCTTTTGGGATGGAGAAACCCCATCCTTCTATATTTGGAATCCAAAGAATGCCAACTCCCTGGGTTGTACTGGAGACTCTACAGGTTGGCTAAGTTTGGCCATTTTAGTGTTAGATCGCATAATTACGATCCATAACTCCAAGGCTCATTATAATCTCAGGTTTTCTCTGTGGAATTCTAGCAGTTCACAGAGATCTGTTAGTCTCAGGTGTTTATTATGATTCAGATGTGCAAGAAAGTCTTCTATTAATATCAAATTCCTTTCAGAGTAACCTAATCAAAAATAGTATTCTAAAAAAAATCTAGTGGTATCATTGGCCACACGAATAGCGTAATACAAAAGCTTTCTGTCCCGCACAAGATCCGGAATCAGACTTTTTGAAATCTGGCCTTGCATTGGACATTTATAGTGTATTTTTTAAGAGGCATCATGATTTTCTTCCCTCCTCATTCAGAGTTTCCAGACTATTACTTCCAAAAAGGTAACAATAATGCAATGAAAGGTTTCTCAAAATCTTCAACATCAATTTCTGATGAGAAATGCTTCAGAAATTCTTCCTTCGTTGCTGCAGAATCTCATTGATTTCTGCAATCAAAATTCCAGAAAAAACACATTCATCTCCATCTGGGATACTAGTTTGTTGTCTGATCAGTTAGTTGCCTCTGTGTGTATTGAGTTTCACGGCTTTTCAAGCACAACATACCAAAACAATTTGATGTCCAAATTGGAATTCAGTCAAGAAAAACATACTTGTAATAAGAAATGATATCACCATGAATGGAAAATGTGTTTAACAATGAATTTTAGCCAGAAAATGTTCTACTAAGTTCGAAGCACTTTATTCAAGGTTTTTTTTAGATAAACTCCGTAGACACCACTGTTACCTGTCCGTTTAATATTTATTGCTGGGTTTAAAGCAAGTGGACCATCAGAGTTCATTGGTCCATCACTATTTTGTGCAGTGGTGATTATATAGTAATATTATACATTAGTTCTTCATGGTGAGCTGTGCCTAATTAACTTAATAGTGTAGCATCACCTTCCCTAATTCAGCTTCCTCCTGCAGTTCTATAGCCTCTGAGATCTCAGCATTTTTATATTCTGGTTTCTTGTTAATCCCTGACCTTTAATTATTGCATCACAGGTGGTCATGCAATTAGCTGCTTCAGTCCTAAAGTCTGGAATTTCTCCCTGAATCTTTCTGTTTTTCTATCAGACCATCCTTTAATTTGTTCCTAAATATGAAACCTTTTGATTCCTTGGTCTAATCTCTTTTACTGCATTAAAACTACTGCACATCTTGGAATGGTTTATTGTATTAAAGGTGCTATATAAATTAGTGATGTTGTTGCAATTGAACACTTGCCTGGTTTTGCTTCTTTGATCGGAAGAAACAAAGCCACATTATGCTTATATTGTCCCCGAAGGAGTGTTTTCACAGCTTGAGAGGGCTTGTTCTCCTATAGAAATCTCTGTCAAGGGAATTCACTGCCTTGCATAAATCTAATTACCCATTTTTTTAATGTTGATTTGATTGCTTTTACCCAAATAATTTACTGGTTCTGTTCCAATGCTTAATTTGATTAAGTTCAGCCTGCCCATATTATTCAGATGTATTTTTTGAAGCAAAATTTGGTGTTGACTCCAATCACCAAGTATAAAAGTGAGTTTCCTTATCTCCCACTCATGCTGTTGGAGACATACTGAGAGTAAACATTTTTCCTGAATAGAATAGACTTCAGATCATGCACTGCTATATCAAATAATTATTAGTAGGCAAACTATGGACTTAGAAGTAGAAAAAAAGCACCATATGATTTTGTAAGGTGCTGAAAATCTTTGGGTCATTTTAGAGATGGAGCACACCTTATTTCAGTGCTGGATGTATCAAATTTTGGATGTAACATTACAGTGTCTGCACCCACTATTGGATGTAAAACCTCCCGACACTCTTCAAGCAAGAGTATCAGACCCCAAATACTTACACAAATGTGGTTTGTCCTTTTGTGTTATTTGAAATCTATATTATTTATTAAATGTTATTCGTGGGATCATGATTACTGGAAACTGGTGGCGTGTTTGTCTACATCCTAATAGTGATGAAATTGAGAAGTATTTCATTCACTGTGAAATATTTTGAGGTGAACATAGAAAGGGAAATCAATGTATATATTTTCAAATAAACTTGTGTTGGTTTTTTTTGTTGTTTTTTTTTTAATTTAAATTTTAACAAAACAAATACATGTATGAACTCATAGTACGCGATGGTACCTACATTATAAATTCGATTATAAATTTAAATTTGATTATACCTGTATTGTTCTGTATTATCTCCCCACCCACAACCCCCCTCTCCCCACCCCCCAGTTAGAAAAAAGAGGAAAAAGGGGAAGAAGAAAGATAAAGAAATAAAAAAATTAAAAAAGGAAAGAAAGAAAGAAAGAAGAAAGAAGGGAACCTGGAGACAAGAAGGAAACACTTCCGGCTAATTTCTTATTAAATTCTTTTTAGGGGTATCAAAACAATCCTGAAATTAAATATTTCCAATTCTTAATCCTAGTTTTAAAGTGAATGGGTTCCAAAGTTTCAAAAAGAAATCATATTTATCTCTCAGATTATAAGTAGCTTTTTCTAATGGGATACAACTACGCATTTCTGCATACCATCTTGCAATTCTTATTTCATTGTGATCTTTCCAAGTGACCGCCACACATTTTTTTGCTATTACTATTGCTATTTTGAGAAATCTTTCCTGATATTTATTTTAAATTAATCTTGGTAATATTCCTTTAGTATCTCCCAATAAAAATAAACTTGAGTTGACTCGAATAGTTAATTTTGAGTTAACTTGAGTTAACTTGACTATAGTTTTTTTCTTTGGTTTGGGTCAATCCAAGGTAAGTTTCATCCTGCAAAGAAATAACTTCAGTAAAAAGCAGCCTCAAGCTGCTTAGGCGATACATTTTAATGACAAAGGAGATATGTGCGTCATTCTGAACCTTTAACACAAGAAAAATAACAGAGAAGTGTTTCTACAAATTTGAAGTGACTTCTCTGAAATTAATTGATACGAGGTTCAGTTCTCTGACAGTAGGTGTGCTCAGTCTTCAGTGGCAGGAAGGGCTTCCATGAGTGATGTTCAGCTCATCATTGCCAGCACCAATCTACTGTACTCTATCCCCCTGGCCTGAGACTGCCATCTATACACATAGTGATCGTCATGCCAATCTTTTGGACATTGTAGCAAAGATTGTTTATTCAAATGTTTTCGCCCAAAAATAATCCACGTATTCATTAAATCATGCCATTATATCTATTAATACATCCCACAATAACAGCCAGCAGTAGTCAAACTTAACCACCTGCATCCTTCTAGACACAAGCTCTTCTCCTAAAATGTAGAGCCCTGGAAAGTATCAGTCAATTCATTAGGTCAACATTGGTGTTCACGCTTCACTGGAACCTCTTCCCACTGGATTCATCAAAACTGATCAGCAAAGCATTCTACTCTTTTTACCCTTTTGTGCTCATTTATCCTCCCCCGAAAAATGTATCGATGGTATTCACCTCAATTACTCCATGTGGAGTGGAGTTCCACTCCATTCACTGAGAAAAGCTTGTTAAAGGCAGGTGTCTCAATTAAACAACTCAAAAACCTTAAAATTAAATGCTCTCACATTTTAGAGAAGGGGCTCAAAATCATAACATCAAGACATGTATAAAATGAGAATGTGACTGAGTAGAGTCAGCAAGGGATTATGAAAGGAAATTCATACTTGGCTGATCTATCCGAATTCTTTAAGGATGTATCCAGCAGAATAGATGAAGGGAACCAACTGATGTTGTATATTTGGATTATTGAAAGGCTTTCGAATTGATCCCACAAAGGAGGTTGCTGAACAAAGTTAGAGCACATTGGATTGCAGGTAATATAGTAGTTTGAATTGAGCGAAGGAACAAGTGTGTTCTTCGCTGTCTTGATGGCTGTAACTGGGAGGGTGCTCCAGGGATCGGTGCTTTTCACTAACCATAGCAATGATTTGACTCACGTGACTTCATGTAACATTCCAAGCTTTCTGATAACACACAACAAAGTGGGTAGTGAGTAGTGATGGGGATGCAAAGATTTCAGTTAGACATAGACAAGCTGAGTGAGATGCAGTATTACATGGATAAATGTGAAGTTATCCACTTCAGTAAAAAAAATAGAAATGCTAAGCATTCTTAAAAATGGTGATATTGAGGATAAGGTTGAAGTGCAAAGTGAGTCTGCTTGAACACAAGTCACCGAAAGCAAGCGAACGTGCAGGTGTAACAATCAATTAGGATGGCAAATGGTATGTTGGCCTTTACTGTAGGAAGTTATGAGTATGGATATTACTGCAATTGTATAGGTGTGACGATATGAGAAATATTGCACACAATTTTTAACCCCTTACTTACAAACAGATAGTGAGAGAGTGCAGCAGTCCACTGGTTCCTGGGATGGTGAGTCTGTTGTGTGAGCTTATTTGAGCAGGCTAGTATTGTAATCCATTCTCTGGAGTTCAGAAGAATGACAGATGACCGTGAAATATCAAAATTGCTTGCAGGATTTTGTTTAGTTTAGCACTTTGGCCCAACGAGTCTGCACCAACCAGTGATTCCTGCACATTAGCACTATCCTACACACACTAGGGACAATTTACACATACACAAGCCAATTAACCTACACACCTGTGCGTCTTTGGAGTGTGGGAGGAAACCGAAGATCTTGGAGAAATCCCATGCGGTCACAAACTCCGTACAGACAGCACCCGGAGTCAGGATCGAACCCGGGTCTCCGGCGCTGCAAGCACTGTAAGGCAGCAACTCTACCGCTGTTCAACTGGATAGATGTAGGAAGCTATTCCCCAACCGTGAGGTCTAAGACTGTGGCACAGTTTGAGAATAAGACGTGCAACAAGAGGGTTAGGGCTGAGATGAGGGAACACAAAAGGTAGTGATCTTTTGGAATTTTGGGGATGAGAAGATTTTGGAGACTCAGTAATTGAGTTCATTCAGAACAGGTATCAGATTTCAGGGAACTGTGAGAATCAGAGATATGATCTAGTCGTCCAGCAGAGCCAATTTGAATGGACAACATCTAATCCTAATAAGGAGAGAAACAGGCCCTTCATTCCACCATCTATATTAATCCCATTTACCAGTAATTGGTCTGTAGTTTTCTATGCCTTGCCAATTCAAGTGTTTGTCCAGATATTGAATGTACCTGCCTCCACCACACAGGAAGCTGCTGTTCTGAAGTACCTGTAAACATGCTGGTGGTGACTTGTTACAAGACCCATCCTGAGAAACAAAAGTTTTTAGTACAAATTGGCACAGTGATTCGTGGGTAGTGGAAAAGTAGTATAGTTATTCACTTTCTATATAATTGGTGCTTATGATCTTTTAATATTTTTTGTTTACAATCTGACATTTTGTCAAAAAGCTGAAAACATCTACAAAAGTGAATGTTCCGATGGGGTTGGATTTGCAAGGGGAATTGCACCGTATTGCAAGTTATCTTTCTGCTGTAGGATTTGTGAATTTCCAAGCTTCATCCATATCGCTGTGATGTGGTTAATTTGCAAGGTTCATCACATTGCCGACTGCAATGCACTTTGTTGGTCACTGTAACGTTTACGCAGATAAGGAATCCTCTCTCTCCATCTCATCTTTTTGCTCTGATCAATTTCACTTTGGGATCTGATATAAACTGGAAGGATATTTATTAATCGGGTAATTTTGCAATTCGGTATAATGGGAGGAGGGGGGGGGGGGTCTATAAATAGGAGAAAGATATAATCTCTATGTTTCCCACCCAAACCATCTCTCAGCTGCGGTTCCAGCGAATGCATTTGGAATATAAAACGTGATAAATAAACAGATTGTTCGCGTCTCTCTGATTAATATAATTTATTTCCAATACGCTGGCTAGTTCGTGTGTGTGTGTGGTTTGTACCATCTGCGAGTGTAGTCGGGGGAGCGGTGGCGAGACCTGAAGCCGGCCGGGGAGTTTTTGCCAGCCAGCCAGCCAGCCCTCCGGAGCAAGCACCCCCACGCCCAGCACCCCCGGAGTGGGACAGGGGACAGGGGACAGGGGACTCCCCTCCCTATCTCCTCCACCCGCCCTCACTCCGTGAATGGCGAGTCACCTTCGCCGGTGTGTGTGTGTGTGGGTGTGTGTGTGTAGCAAAGGAAAAACCCACACAAAATAACAATCCCTCCCTTTGCCTCCTCCTCCTCCTCGCCCCGAAAGTAGTCATGCAGTAAAGACCACCCACCCCTCCCTCCCTCCCCTTCATCCTCATCTCCTCCTCCTCCTCCTCCTCCTCCTGCTTGCAGCGAGCTGATGCTGCCCGTTTCCACGATGCTAAACCTCCCCGGGGAAGCGCGCCAGCGTCCAGCGGCCAACACTCCACGAACGCCCCTCCAGTCGGACAGCACCGGGGTACACGGCCTTTAATGTGTGTGTGTGTGTGTGTGTGTGTGTGTGTGTCTCTCTCTCTCTGATGTAGCCTTGTTGCGCTGGGGGATGCTGGCTGACAGCAAAGCCCCAGCCCACCCCCTCCATGCGAGTGGAGGTGAAGCGTCTCTCTCTCTCTCACATACACACACACACACAACCCTCTCTCTCTCTACTGCCCGTCACATCTAATGTATTCCTTTTCCAGGAACGAGTCTGCCGGCGCCTGGTCCACTCTGGGATGCAAAACTGTGCTTACCGATGCATCCCACACCAAATGCCTGTGTGATCGCCTCTCGACATTCGCCATTTTGGCTCACCAACCCCGAGAAATAGTAAGTAACCCTCAAAATAAAAATATGATTTAATAAATTTCCTCTTTTTTTTTTGAAAAACGAAAAAAAAAGAGCTGCCAGCTCTGCTAATTTCCCATCTCCGCGCCCTCCTCGTTTGCTACAGCGGCTGCTGATCAATCCTCTCGTCATGTGCGGTTAAGTAAATAATTGATCACTTGTGTTGGTTGCACCGGGCAAAATAATAATCCTGGGGGTGGCCGGGGGAGTGAACCTATTGTGGAAATATGTTTTAAAAATATGTGATCACCTGCTCCACTCCACTCGACCAGCATGGTGGGGGTTTTTTTCCCTCTATTGACCGGATTATTAACGTGTTTTGGAGAATAAGTTCATTTCATTGCCCTGTAGGGTAAATGTTCCCATCTCCCAAATTGTGATGTGTTAAAAATGCCTCTGAAAAAGTAATCGAGAAATTCCGATACGTTAACGCTAAGAGATTGTGTGTGTGTGTGTGTGGGTGTTTGCAGGTGCCGCACGATTGTTAGGGTTATCTTGCTCTGGACTCGCCCCCCACGTTTTTACTGTTTTTGTAATTCGCACCCATTGCAAAGAGAGAAGTTGCGCGTTTATGCACAAGAAAGGAAATATCATTCAGCAGCACCTTGCGCCTGATTAATCGCTCACAGAAAACAGCCAAGGGTATCAGCTCTCAAACATTTGCAGGGTTATGTGGGGCGAGGAGAGATCATACCTGCTTCACGTAGCTGCCCCATCACTCCACTGATTCCTGTTCCGTCTTGCTGGGTGAGATGTGTAAAGGATGAAGGGGCTCGGGCCCAATGTCTTGTCGTGACATGAGTAAAAAGCACTGATCCCTTTAACGATGGAGAAAACTGTCCCAAATGTGTTTGGACTCAACCTGTGAACTTGACGATATTTGGTGTTGCTACAATGTTTTAAACATGCCTTAAGCTGTTGGTTTTATGCTGATATGAATTCTGGCGTTAAGTGAAAGCTTTGGATAATTGTAAAAGGCCAGAGACCTGGCAGACGGTGAGGGCAACTTTCAAAAATGATCTCGGGCAATCAAACATTCATTTTCCAAAGACTCAAATGGATCATAATTTTCTGGACCTGTTTTACTTCTGAGATGAGATTTGATTTCTAAGCCCCACTTGACTGTCCTGGAGCAGAACATATCTTCTCATGTTCTACGTCAACGAGGGATGGTGGCACAAAAGTGTCCTCCCACTTTCTTCATTGTCTGTTCTGGGTGTTGCACTGGCTGTAGTGTGCAATACGATCGCTGGATGGACTGAGATTAAAGGATTTAGTACAGGTTCTGGTTTGAATGACACTAGAATTTAAGGATGAATCTGATGAAAATGTTAGTTATCAAGCCTATTTAGATTCAGTTGAGATTGTGCACCTAACTGATGTCTGGGTTGAGACCTGTTGTAGACAATAACTTCTCCTGTTTTGCCTTGATCCTAAACTCTGTGAAGAATTGACAGGAACATCATGCAAATAAAATGGGATTCATAATTAGGTGCTGGGTGGTTGGCGGAGTCTTGGTGGTTCAAAGAGCCTGTCTTCATATACTTCAATCATGCAAGGGCAGCTGGTAGAGTGCTGCCAGCTGGTAGAGTGCTGCCTTACACCACTGGAGACCAGGGTTCGAACCTGCCCTCGGATGCTACATGTGTTGAGTTTGCATGTTCTTCCTGTGACCACATATGTTTCCTCCAGCTGCTTCTGTTCCCTCCCACATCCGAAAGAAGTGTGGGTTTGTAGGTTAATTGACTGCTATAAAGTTGTCCCTGATGTGTAGGGAGTGGATGTGAAAGTGGGATAACATAGAACTAGTGTGACCGGTGGTTGGCATGGATTTGGTGGGCCAAAGGGTCTGTTTCAGTGTTCACAAAGTCTCCCTGTGGCCTTGGGGGTTTCCTCCAGGAGCTCCAGTTTCCTCCCATATCCCATAGAAATGCTGGTTGTCAAGTTATTTGACTGTTGTAAATGACCACTGGATGGTTTGGCTGGATAAACAACAAGCTTTCTGAGAGTGAGTGGGTTGCAGGGAAATAAATGGGTGAAATGGGATTGCCCTGAATACAAGCATAGAATTGGCGAGCTAAATGGCCTACTGCATTGTGAAAATATGATTGCGCAAAAATAACTTGAAACAGCAGTTATAAACCCAAATTAAAAGCAAATCAATGAAAATATTAGCAGAACAGACATTTTCTCTGAAGATGGAAACAGACTTACTGTTTCAGATCAACATCTTTTTGTCAATCCTGGAAATGAAAAGATGAACCATTTTTATGTTGCAGGGAAAAGAGGGACAGCAAAAGAGATCGAAGAGGGAAGAGTAGAGGGCAAGAGATTAACTAAAAAAAGTGGTCTAGGGAAGGTGTTTGGGGAGGGGAGGGGCTCTTGACAGTGATGAAGATGTGGACCATTGTTGGGGAAGGAACAGTCCTTTCAGAATATTGTATTGAAGGAGGAAGGGGAATGTATACTTGATGGGAGTATCACACAGGAGGTGTGAGAACAAATGCATGATGATCTATTCATAGTGTAGGCTTGCGGAACGGAAGGTGAGGAGAAGATGAACTGTGTCAAGCTTCCAGAAGGGAGGGGAAGCAGTGAGAGCAGAGGTTCAGGAAATGGAGCGGACCTGCCTGTGGGTCCCTGTAACAGAATTCTCAGTTGAGGCAAAAGGAAACCATGTCGGAAGCATTGGTGTGGAAGATAGCATTGGCAGAATTGTGGTGATAGAGCTGGGGTAACTGTGAGAATGGAATGGAGTGCTTGCAGGAAGCAGAGTGGGAGGTAGCTGTGGGAGTCTGTGAACTTGGGATACTGGCAACTCGTCTATCCCCTGAAATGCGGAGAGAAGTTAAGATACAGGAGGTGTGAAAATCTAAGCACAATTGACAATGTTTTCCAGTTCATGATGAGATCAGGAAGCAGCAAACCCCCGCCTCCCCCGGTATTTTCCCCTGCAACCGCCAGAGATGCAATATCTGTACTTATACCTCATCCCTTGACTCCATCCAGGGACCCTGACAGTCCTTTCAGGTTAGACATATACCTCCTCTAACCTTGTCTACTGCATCTGGTGTTCCCAATGTGGGCTTCTGTACATCGGAGAGACTAAATGCTGCCTTGGTGACCGGCTGAGCACTTCTGCTCGGTCTACCAAGGTCAACATCATCTCCTGGTTGCCAACCATTACAACTCCTCTTCCCATACCGACCATTCTGTCCTTGACCTCCTCCATCGGTAGAGTGAGTCCACGTGCAAATTGGAGGAACAGCACATCTTATTTCATTTCAGCAGCTTACAAACCAGCGGTATGAACATTGAGTTCTCTAATTTAAAGTAATTTCTACTTACTCCTCCCCCCCCCCCCCCCTTTATTCCTGCCTCCACCCAATTCGTTTTACAAGTTCCACAGTTCTCCACATTGTTTTCCTCTTGAGATCACACCTTCCCTGGACAACAATGGGCCTACCCTGCACTGCCTTGCTGAGGTAATTTATGGCTGGCCCTGATTGTTCGATTTTTTTTCTTGCTTCCAGCTCTTCACATACACCACAAACAAGGTGGCTGGTACATCTAGCACTGGTAAAGTTTCCATTGCAGCACATTTGAAGCGGAAATGAATATGGTCAAAAGATAAATTGTTCACTGCAAAAAGCTGCAGATGCTGGATAACTAAATAAAAGCCAATATTACTCAATCAGTGCAGCAACATCTCTGGGTTGATGGAAAGAGTTAATGCTTTACATTGATTATCTTATGAGGGGCCACCAACTTGAAACGTTAACCCTCTTTCTCTCTCCACAGATGCTACCTGACCTGAGTATTTCCAGCATTTTCTATGTTATTACAATGTAAAAATAAGTTCAACCAGATGGATAGCAGTTGTAGAGGGGACTGAACCTGAAAGAAGCAGAAGGCCTTTAGGCTCTCCTGATAATGGGTGGAGGAATAGAAGGCTTGCTAAGATTCTTTAGATGTTGCCTTAAACTTCACAGACTGCAGGGCACAGTCATATGACTTTGAAATGTAAACTCATTATCCATATGGTGAGTCAGGCTTGGACTGCAGTCCATCACTGAAATTCATTGCCTTTTGAAATTCTAACATAGGCCATAAAACAAACTGATTTAGCAAAGTAAGAAACTTCACATCTCATGTACAGGCTTTTCTTATAACAAATTACCTATTCTGAATCCTGTTAGAACAGCTTGAATTTTGTTTCATGGAGGGATGCAACATGGAAAGAGGTTCTGCAGCCCACTGAGTCTGTGTTCACCATTGATCACCTATTCTTTCCCCGCATTCTGCCCGAGCCCATTCTCCTCGCATTCCCATCAATTTACCACTCGCCCCTCCTTCCCTTGATTCTACAACTCGCCCACTAATTCACTGTGTGAGGCTGATTAACTTGCCAGCCAGCACATTTTTGAGACGTGGGAAAAAACAGGAACACCTGAATGAAAACGCAGGTGGATGCAGGGGAGATCATACGCAATCTGCAAGGGAAGTGAAGCTGAGTTCAGCGGCAAATGCACAAGTACAGATACAATGAAAATCTCGCTTGTAGCAACATCGCATGCACATAGATTCAAACACAGAGCATTAATCGTCCAAGACAGTGGAAAAGAGTGTACAAAAGACATTGGTGCAAAAACATGATTAGATAAACAAGTCCATGGTATTGCCTGAGGCGGTCTGCAGTGTTCCATTACTGAGGTTGGATTACGGTTGTGCAGATCAGTTCAAGAACCTGATGGTTACAGAAAGTAGCTGTCCCTGAACTTGGTGCTGTGGGACTTCAAGCTTCTGTAGCTCCTGTCTAATGGTCGCACTGGGAAGAATGCATAGCCCGAATAGTGGAGGTCCTTGATGATCAATGAGGTCATCAGGTCATGTGATAGGTGTAGAATTAGGTCATTCAGCCCATCAAGTCTACTCCGCCATTCGATCATGGCTGATCTATCTCTCAACCCCATTCTCCCCATAACCCCAGACACCCGAACGGCTTTCTTGAGGCAGCACCTGGTGCAGTAGATGCTTTCAGTCATGGAGAGAGTTGTGCTCTTCATGCAGTCCACCATTCTCCACAGCCTCTTGCATCCCTGTACTTTAGAGCTACCATATCAGGCCATGATGCAACCTGTTAGCATACATTCTGCACTTAAGAGTATTTGGTGACATGCCAAATCTCTTCACATTTTTAATCAAGTACATGCACACCCCACCTTTTTGGTGATTCCATCTACATGCTGATCATTGGAGAGGGTAACACCTAGGAATTTGAATCCGTTAACTCTTTTCAAAGCCAACCCACTGACTTCCCCTTTCTGAAGACAACGATTGTTCCTTGTTGAGCAAGTGTTTGTTGTTACAGCACCACTCAACCTAGTGTTCTATCTCTCATGTATGTTGATTCATCACAACCTGTGATTCAGCCATAGTGTAGATGGCTTTGGAGCTGTGCTTAGCACATAGTCATGGGTGTAAAGAGAGTAGAGCAGGGAACTAAGCACACCGATCTGAGGTGCTCCTGTATTGATGGTCAGTGAGGAGGAGGTATTGTTATCGATCTGCACTTATTCAGGTCTGGCAATGAGGAAGTGAAGGCTCCAGTTACAAAGGGATGTACAAAGTGTTATGTGCCGAGCTGTGGTCCATAAAAAGCAATCTGCTCTATGTGTTCCTGTTCTCCGATCTTCCAGAGCAGAGTGGAGAGCCAGTGAGATAGCATCTGCTGATGATCTCGTGATGATAATAAATTGAGGCAGAGGTTAATTCAAGCCATAACCGACCTCTTGAGGTATAAAGAGATAAGGTTCCTTTTTTTGGACGTAAATGTTACCAGACGGTAGTCATTGAGGCAGGCTGCCATTTTCTTGGGTAGCAGCACAATTGATGCCCGTTTGAAGGAGATGTGAACATCGGACCACATAAGTGAGAAGACGTTTTTTTTTTTAATACTCCAGCCTGTTGGTCTACATGAGACTTTAGCACTTGGTCACGTACGCTGTCAGGGCCGGATACTTTGCGTGGATTCACCCTCTTGAAGGATACTCTGACATTGGCCTCAGAGACCGAGATCACAGCATCGTCAGGGGCTGTGGGTGTTTGTGTAGGTGTGCCATTGTTCTCCCTTACAATGTGTTCTTAGAAGGCATTGAGCTCATCTGGCAGTGATGCGTCATTGCCACTTATGCTACACAGTTTCGCCATCAGAACCATCGGATAGCGGCAGCTTCTGCACAGTTGTCATATTGGGGACAAGGCTGTCATGTTCAAGCACCATGATGAGTTTTCCACGAAGCAAATGGCATTCCCTCTTCCTTTTCCTGATATCGCCATCCGGCCCATACGATGGATGGAGCCCCATGTCCGGAGAGGTGGGTGTGAGCCATGTTTCTGTGAAACAGAGCACTCTACAGCCTCTCACATCTCTCTGATACAGCAGTCACGCTCTTGAGTCTTCTATCTTGTTCTCCAATGACTGTATTTTGGCCAGAAGGATGCTGGGTGGGGAGGGAGGGGTCACATACACAGACATTTCCATCAGGCCTTCCCTGCGACCACGCTTTCTAGCATAATGGCGTCCTTCCCGAATCTTCCAAGTGCTGTGCATGCGTTCCAGGGATCAGGTCTGATCACTAATGCATTTATAAATGGCTTTAATGTCTGTTTCTATTGCTGTACTGTTTGCAGATTACAACTTAAATAATGCATTGCTAGGATAAAAAGCTAGAGATTTCTGTCTTTCTTTCATGTCTACATTCCTGTTAGGTTCTTACAAAATCAATGTGGAGCACTCCATAATCAGTATGAAATGTTCAGATTGGCATAGACACTTGTGCAAGTGGAGTTAAAAACTCCATTGGAGGAAGGAAATGTCCTGATTTCCTTTATCCTTGTATGGTATCAAAGGAATGTCAATCTTGGGGAATGCAAGCTCGGTCAACCTGACCAATGGAGGTTGTAGCATCCAGCCCCACTCCAGAACTTTAGCATTGTATTTTGACCGGTGAGAGCCAGAATTCTTAGATCTCGATGCACCATATTTGCTAGTTTGGTTTGTGAATGTTAAGTCTGCAAAAATCCAGTTGTTGTGAAGGTGTCACAATAGTGGGCAAATTGTAAACTGGAATTCTAGCAATCTGTTGCCACAGACAGCTTGACATTGATCAGTGAAAACAAAAGTTTGGATAACTGATCTGACAATGATCCAGTGCAGTGCTGAAAGACTACTGTCCTATTGTTCTACTTTATAGATAGTATTAACAACAATACCTTTTTTATTGCTTGTTTAATCATTCCTAGGCATTTCATACAGCTGGCTATCTGACAGCTGTCACAAAAGAAAGTGTTAGGGTGGGTGACCTAAAGCTTGCAGGCATGTGGTTGATCTCGTCTTGGTTGATCATGAACCTTTGTCATTCCAAAGACGTGCAGGTTTGTAGGTTAATTGGCTTTGGCAAAAAAACTTGTAAATTGTCCCTTGTAAATTGGATAGTGATAGTTGCTGGTCGGCAAGGACTCTGTGAGTCGAAGTGCCTGTTTCTACGCTGCATATCTAAAGTCTAAAGTCATTGATAAAGGGTTAGGAGATGGAGAATGGGAGAGGTTTCCTGAGCAAATTCAAGAGCTGAGCACCTTACCAGTTGAAGTGGGGACCAATTAAACTTAAGGATGCTTGGCCAGGGTGCAGGGGTCACGTGCAGAATGAGGAGCAGCATGCAGTGGCAGAGAAAGTACAGAGAAGACCATCGATGGATTTACAAAAGTATTAAACTGTGGTTTCTTCAGTTGCTTCTGACCGATGGGGAAAAAATACAGGACGTAATTTAGTAAAACCACAGGGAGTTCTCAAGAATCATGGTATGCACTCCATCCGTAAAAACACTTGCCAAAAACACAGGGACTGATCATCCATCACATTATTGTTGGTGGCAACTGGGTGAAAGTGGTTAGCTTTCAAACAATGGTAAAAACATTTTAAAGCATAACCCAGCAGTTGATTTAAGAGTTTCACACAGCAAACGATAAGTAGTTATACAAGTTTTCGCATTCTTTATCTAGAGTCTTTGCCACATTGAACACCCACTGTAATAAATGTTTAGTGGGAAGCAGCTCCCATTATGTGCTAACTTGTCTTTATATATCTTCAATACAAATTTCCAAAATGTTCCAAAATTGGAATCAAACTACCAGTTTATAATTGGATTGGGGAAACTAAATGGTCCCAGCATTTGTTGCCATTTATTGTAAAAGCACAAGGCCATTTTCGTTTAGATCACCAATACATCAGGCTTGACATGCCTCATATAAAATACTGGAAGCACGTAGCAAGTTGGGCAGAATCTGTGGAATGAGAAATTTCAGGTCTGAGACCTTTCTGATTTTATGTCAAATTTCTGGAATCTGCAGTTCAAAATTTTTTTTTTGCTGTGTCTCATCTCCTTTAACCACTCGTACAGAGTTTAGGGACCTCCATTTCCCTGCCAATCTCACACCAGCTCGTTGATGTACATCAATAATGCATATTGGAGCAAAATTGACAAATGTTGGTTTAACGTCGGTGAGTGGAAATGGCATTTCTCAGTCAGGAGTTTTGACATTCAACCCTGACTTGAACGACTAATTTGACTGAATGGTTCAGTGCTGAACTGAGTAAGTGCTTCATTGTTGGAAGTGTCATTTTTAGACCAGATGTTAAACTGCAATTGTATAAAAAAGAGTGCCACGATATTCGAGAGGGTGAATGATGTTCCATTGCCTCGGTCATCGACTGCTATTTTCTCACAACTTTGCTGTTATGATGATAAATATTCAGCTAGAGACTGTGCTTTCAGAATAATTCATTCATAGCATCCTCCTAGTCACACACAACACTGGTCCAAGATAACAGAAGATAAAAATAATCTGTCTGTTCTCACATTTAATGCCCCAAAAATATGGCTATAATGTTCACAAAGTTAAGGGAGATAACCTACAGCTCATGTAATGTCCTGTTTTTAGTGAGTGGCTCAATGTCTTTACTTACCAATTACATGTCCCATTCCCTCAAACTTACGACTTCAGATCAGATCCCACTGGAACCAAGTGGGGAGACTCTGAATGGCAGCAGTGTCTTGAAGGACACAAGGAGTGGACATTGGTAGACCAGCTTTCCCGTTTGTCAAAGGCATTCAGAAACATTTGACAAGAATTAAATGTGTAAAATTAGTTATCAATAAAAGCAACATAAATACTGACATAGATAAGAACATTGAGAAAAACATAATTTATTCTTCCATGAAGTCAGAGTCATAGAGCACAGAAAAAGGCCCCTTCGGCCCAGCTTTCCCACACCAACCAAGGTGCCCATCTGCAATTCAGCCTCGTGGTTCCACACAGGCTCTGCCTGTGTTTGGCCACATCACTCTAAACATTTCCTGTCCACGTACCTGTCCAAATATCTTTTAAATTAGTTTAGTTCAGAGCTACAGCGTGGAAACAGGCCCTTCAGCCCACCGAGTCCGTGCCAACCAGCGATCCCCACATATTAACACTATCCTACACACACTAGGGACAATTTTTACATTTATACCAAGCCAATTTACCTACACACCTGTACGCCTTTGGAGTGTGGGAGGAAACCGAAGGTCTCGGAGAAAACCCATGCAGATCATGGGGAGAACGTACAAACTCTGTACAGACAGCACCCGTAGTCAGGATCGAACCCGGGTCTCCAGTGCTGCAAGCACTGTAAGGCAGCAACTCTTCCGCTACGCCACCGTGTCTGCTCTTAAAATGTTGTTATAGTTTCTGCTTCAACTTCCTCCAGCAGCTCATTCCCCATAAGCCCAATGGTTCCCTTTCAAATGAGTCAAGAAATAGCCGACAGCTAAGGTGGCGGCACAGTGGCACAGCGGTATAGTTGCTGCCTTACAGTGACCAGCAGCACCAGAGACGCAGGTTCGATCGCAACTATGGGTGCTGTCTATATGGAGTTTGTACGTTCTCCAAGATCGTCGTTTTCCTACCACACTCCAAAGACGTACATGTGTGTAGGTTAATTGGCTTGGTTTAAATAGGATAGTGTTAATGTGCAGGGATTGCTGGTCGGTGTGAACCCAGTGGGCAGAAGGGCCTGTTTCTGCACTGTATCTCTAAAATAAAAACTAAAAATGTCTGGCCAGTAAATTCGAGACATCTTCTCTTGCGCAGGAGTCCCATAACCTGCCAGCATTTATGCTAAAACAAAATGCTTACACTAGAACTGCTGGTAAATTGCAGCAAAATCTGGGCCAAGGAATCACCAGGGGTCTTCTGTACGCAAGGATGGGGTGAGTGTATGAATCAATATGTAGAATAATGTAATATGTAGCAGATATAGACACTTTCTTGTATCTTTGCTGTTTAAGCACAATTACCTCAGGATATTTTTGTCTAGATAAATTAAAATATCAAGGCTGAACATGTTTGAGTAATCCTTATGCAATGACTTCTGAACTTCCTGCAACGGAGTGAGGACAGTGTTTTTGAAATTTCCTAAGGTCTCTTTCACATCATTTAGATAGCTGTGCACATTCCACCATCTATCTCGGGATATATTAGAGTTACCTAAGATTAATGTCCTTCAAACCTCCTTTATAATTTCTAAGTGTTCTGGCTCCACTTACCAGCACATCTTTTTTCTGAGGTATTTATGAGAGTCAGCATTGGCTTCATTTGGAGTAATAACCCAGAGCTAACTCTGCAGGACGAGATGAAGCAAAGGCTTTCTAAGTTTCAGTGTTTAACATTAAGCAATTCAGCCTAGTGTCTCCACACATGGCGAGGATTATTTGTGTGAGGATCTGACCTCTGCTAATTCCTCTAGATTTTCAGAGGCTGCGTACCCATGGCAGACTCTAATCACTCTCATTATGGAGTTCCGATCAACTAGGACCAGAAATAATTATTTCTAGCTTATATTTTTTGTAGGTTTATCCCCTCTTCAACTCTCCATCCTTGGCAGTTAGTTAATCATGGAACCAAAAATTGCTCAAATGCATCGGTTTCCTCAGTGCTGGAACATTCACAATCTGTCACCTCGTGATAAAAATTTATATGGCACCTTTCACAGCCGTCACAGTGGTGTTGGAAACAGCAGTTAATATTCACCCATGTAGCTATGAGGTCATTGGTAGTCAGTTTGCCTTCCGCAGGTTTTCCAGCGGTGGCTTCCTCAATGAGGGAGTCTGCAAAGTTGTCACTGCCCAGTAACTGTAACATTGATCATATGAAGTGCTTTGGCAATGTCCAAAGTATGTCTCAGTCATCTGGACAATCAAAACCCCTTGGAATATAAGAAAATAACTGCAGATGCTGGTACAAATCGATTTATTCACAAAATGCTGGAGTAACTCAGCAGGTCAGGCAGCATCTCGGGAGAGAAGGAATGGGTGACGTTTCGGGTCGAGACCCTTCTTCAGATTTGTAATTTGCATCAAGGAAAAGTAAGTCTTCTTCCCTCCTTCCGAGTTTATTGTTGTATGCACTAGTACAGTGATGTACAATTACATTGAAAATGCTTCCCTGCAATACTACTGCAAGCAATATTTTCAATGCAGCAACATTGCAGGCATGTAGACTGAAAACACACAAAACATAAATATCCATAAATTATACAAGACAGCAAAGAAGAAAAAGACTGCAAAAACAAGTCATTGGCACAGAACACAATAAAAAGGAACAGGTCCATGGTAATGCAAGAAGCGGACCGTATTATTCTGTTCAAGTAGGATGAGGGTTGTGTAGATTGATTCAGGCTGGTTTGCCTCCTGCTTCATGCTACCAATTGAGGGAGTGTAGCGTAGGTTCACAAGGTTAATTCCCGGGATGGCGGGACTATCATAAGATTAAAGAATGGAGCGACTGGGGTTGTATTCACTGGAATTTAGAAGGATGAGAGGGGATCTTATAGAAACATTCAAAATTATTAAGGGTTTGGGCACACTAGATGCAGGAAACATGTTCCCGATGTTGGGGGAGACCAGAACCAGGGGCCACAGTTTAAGAATAAGGGGTAGGCCATTTAGAACTGAGATGAGGAAAAACTTTTTCACCCAGATGGTTGTGAATTTGTGGAATTCTCTGCCTCAGAAGGCAGAGGAGATCGATTCACTGGATGCATTCAAAAGAGAGTTAGATAGAGCACTTAGGGCTAGTGGAATCAAGGGGTATGGGGAGAAGGCAGGAATGGGGTACTGATTGGGGATGATCAGCCATGATCACATTGAATGGCGGTGCTGGCTCGAAGGGCCGAATGGCCTACTCTGGCACCCATTGTCTATGTATCAATGTATCTATGTATCAATGAGAAGATGGCTTCATGCTACCAATGAGAAGATGCCTCCTGCTTCATGCTACCAATGAGAAGATCCTTGATGACAGATGGCACTTTCTTGTGCATGCACATCATGTGGATGCGATTCATGGAGGGGAGGGCTGTGCCCATGGAAGACTAGACAGAGTCCTCCACTCTCTGCAGCGTCTCGCGTTCCAACATGTTGGAATTTGCACTGTGCTTGCACTATGTTCTGCTTTGGATCATTAGACAATAAGAGCATCGATGTCAGGATGCTAATCGTTCAGCGCGGCCTTCAGTGCTATAACGCCGAATAACTTCACTTCTAAACTTCTAGAGAAACCCGCTGACTGACTCCAGCACTTTGAGTTTGTTTTTCTAAACTTTCGGGACCTTGCCTTGTGGTCTCCACCTGCAACTGGCTGCAGAATTTCCTGACCGCCGGATCTCAATTGGTTATAAATGATCTTAACATTTCCACCAGCACAATCTTCAACAGTGGTGTTCTGCGAGGTTGGGTGCTCAATCCCTTGCTCTGCTCCCTGTACATTCATCACTTTGTGGCCAAGTACAGCACCAACTCGATCTTTAAGTTAATCGGCAATGTCACTGTGGTTGGCCGGACCAACAATGATGATGAGGTGGAGTTCAGAAAAGAGATGGAGAACCTTGTGTCATGGTTTCGGATCAACAACTTAGCCTATGAAGTCAGAAATACAAGAGTTTCCTGCAGTTTCTGTGTCTTCATTCTACTGCTCCACATCATTGTTAAGAAGGGTACCAGTTGAAACATTATCTCCCCATTTCTCCAAAGATGCTGCCTGATCCACAGAGTTCTTTTGGCACTTTGTTTTTTGCACAAGGTGAAAGAGTTGGTTGGTAACCTGAAGAAACTGGGTGGGGGAGTTGGGGAGTTGGGGATGCTGGTAAACACAACCCTGTCGCACAGTGCAGCTGCTGTAAAGATGGTCATCAACTTCAAGTTTCTTGACATCCATATCGGCACAACCTAACCAGGTCCCTTCACACTGATGAGTTAATGAAGAAAGCATTTCAGTAATTTTTATTTTGTTAGGCATCTGAGAAGATTTGGCATGGCCACTAGGGTTTTCCTGAACATCTACAGTTGTGCTATTGAGAGCGATTAATAGGACACATCTCAGCCTGTCTCTGCTCTTGACCACCTGAATGTGCAGAGAGGGGTGAACACAGCCTTGTCCATCACAGGCTCGTCACTTCCATCCACTCCTACACAACATGTTACACAGGAAGGCTGGAGGTATCATCAAGGATGCCTGCCAGTCTGACTCTTCCCTTTTTTCTCTTCTACCTTTTTGGGAGAAGATATAATAGTTTGAAAGTTTGGACCTCCAGACATAAGAACAACTTCTTTCCCATTGCTGTCAGATTCCTGAACCAGTCATTTCTTTCACATCCCCTTCCAGGACACCCCTTGCCACATACTCACTCTTCACTCTACCTCATTCGGTTATTTCTTTATTTTTTTGTTCTACATCATATTACATTACAATCCTTGCACTGTTTTGCATTGGTCATTGTTTTTATTGTTGTACATGTTGTATTTATTGTTCACTGAGCTTCACGTGAGCAAGGAATTTCAATGCATTTTGGTATAAATAACAATAAATAGTAAAAAAATAAATACAAATCTGAAGGCCATGTTCAGCACTGGGCCTCTGGATGAATGTGTTCTCATGCGACTGAGCAGGGCAAGCTCCAACCATAAACTAAAACTATTAAGTGCTTTCAAACCTGGTAGAGACATAAACTTTGGCTTAGCCCGCTGGCATAAACTCAATGGTTCAATGGTATTTTATTGGGCGAGGTACAGTGAAAATAACTGAGAATGTTACTTGATGTTCAAAAACTGTGGAAAACAAAACAATAAAAGAATTGTCCAAATTATTACAAATGATTGGACGTTATATATTTTTAAATTGAAAAACAAACTTTGGTAATCCCAATTTTCAACTAAATTGCCTAGATTTGTGTTATTTTACTACAGTATTCTTTTTCATTACAATCTTAGACCGTATGCTGTTTTCCCATTGTCATTCTAAATATTGTTGTATTTAAGATTGTGTACACTGTGCATACTGTGAGCATTATGTGAACAAGGAATTTCATTGCACCCTGGTGTATATGACAATAAGATAATCTTGAATCTGAACTTGCCTTTCTTCCTCACAGCAGTTCCTCTCTAGTGAAGTAAAAAAAGTTAATTTTATTGCACTCACATACTTTACCCATTTTACTCAGAAACATAAACTATATATTCACATACAAGAATCTGCGTCTGTTCCCACAATTCTGTCAATGCTAAATAAAGTCTTTGTTGAATTCAAAATTTGAAAAATACATTGATACATTGGTAATTACCTTCAAAAGCAACATTTTCATGTCACTCAGCATAGGGTTGAGAGTAAATGTGTAAGAAGGAACTGCAGATGCTGGTTAAATGGAAGATAGACACAAAAGTCAAGTCAAGTCAAGTCAATTTTATTTGTATAGCACATTTAAAAACAACCCACGTTGACCAAAGTGCTGTACATCTGATTAGGTACTAAGGAAAAAAATGAAACATACAGTAGCACACAAACATAACAGCACATACAAAACAGTTCACAGCGCCTCCTCAATGAGCCTCAAACGCTAGGGAGTAGAAATAGGTTTTGAGCCTGGACTTAAAGGAGTCGATGGAGGGGGCAGTTCTGATGGGGAAAAAGGTTGGAGTAACTCAGCGGGACAGGCAGCATCTCTGGAGAGAAGGAATGGGTGACATTTCTGGTCGGGACCCTTCTTCAGTGTTGCATTTCTGAAGGCACTGTCTTTCAACTTTTGAATTTAAACAGGGAACAATCTGTCCTCGGATTGTTTCTTTAAAAAGTCCTCTGGTACTCCAGTTGTGGAGGGTACAGTACTGCAGCTGGTAGAGCTGCTGCCTTGCATCACCAGACACCGAGGTTCAATTCTGACCTTGGGATCCGTCTGTGTAAAATGTGCACCTTCTCCTTGTGATCGTGTAGGTTTCCTTCGCGTGCTCAGGCTTCCTCCCACATCCCAAAGGTGAGCGGGGTTTGTCAGTTAGTTGGCCTCTACAAATTGCACCCAGTGTGTAGGAAGTGGGTACTAAAGTGAGATAACATAGAACCAGTGTAAATGGGTGATCGATGGTTGGTGTGGACTTGGTGGGCCGAAGTGTTTGTTTTCATGCGGCATCTCTGAACTAAATCCAGCATCAATGTTGAATGTTGGGACCTCGACCATGAAATCCATGAACACAGTCTGGCACAGTTCCAGCGAGCACTAGTCTAGACGTTCAGGATTGAAATTAGAAAATGCTGAAAACGCTCAGACTGAGAAAAGAGTTAACATTGCAAATCACAGACCTTTCATCAGGTCATTGACCTGAAAATGTTAACTAGGTTTCCTTTTCCACAGATGCTGTCTGACCTGTTGAGTTTTTCTAGCATTTTCAGTTTTTACTTCCGATTTCCAACATTTGCAGTTTTCAGGATTCAGGGCCTCGACTTTCCTGCAGGCTTTTATGGTTATTTCAAGCTTCCTGATGCTTATGTAGGAAATTGCTAGTTGTTCCATGCAAAGCATTTGGCATTTCACAGGGAAGTCCCAGCCAAGATAATAAAGACCAGATAACACTGTGTTGATTGAAGGATAAATTGTGATCATAACATTGGATATAACCCTCACAGCTCAGAATATTGCCCGAGAGGCCAGATTGTTTCCTGGTTCTATTTCTTATGATGTTTTGAATAGATTTAATTAGAGACTGTTTTAGAGAGGAAAATAATTAGCAATGTGGGCAATAGTGATGCTTATTATTGACTCAACCATTTTATTGGAATGTAAACACTTACAGTTCATCTGTTTTAGTTGTACCAATGGTTAGAAGCAATGTAAGAAGCACAGTACCTAGAAACAGCAGAATAACATAGTGAACCACACTATCACAATATCCATAGCACCCAATACCCTGACTATGTGCAAGGGAGTGTAATGGAGATGATAAGCTGCTTGCCCAAATGCATCTCCTCTAATTTTGGTCTTAAATTTCCATTGCTTTCAATTGAGTCAGGCTGACTCACTATCTCTTGTTCTACACTACCTCACAAAGTAAAAATCTGTTTCAGTGACAAGTGGTGCCAGATCTCAGGGGCTTTGCTGATAATGAGATTCCAGGAGCTGTCTTCAAGCATTTAAACAGCATTACCTGAATTTCTTGAAGAGAAGGGACCTTATCTCCTTATACCTCTCAAAATATTGTACTGAGTAATGGACAACAGGGAGTAGAATTCACTGCTGTAGCCCAAATAAGAGGTTCAAGTGGTAACATAAACCATGAATATCATCCTCTGGTTTTATGAACACTGCAGTTAGATAGTAATAATTATATAATTCCCCATTGTCCATTATTTTGTGCTATATACCTAATATATTTTAATGGGAAGTGTCGTATTAAGTTTGCTGTATTTAGTTGAGTTGTGATTTTTTTTAATTCTACATTCACAAAACAAGATGATATTTAGGAGAAATACACCACAATTGTTTTGACCAGAATAAATAAACCCTATTATATCCTCCAAGACACATTCTAAGCTTCTTTCCATGTCTTTTTCAACCTATCTGAAGTTCTTGGCCTGCTTGATCGCACAGTCTTGCTACAATGATTATCCACCCTCAACCAGTTTGGTGGGACTGCACGCAAAGTTCTATTCTTGTGGTCGTCCTAGAAAGAGATGCCATGCATGGAGTCTCTTCCTGTGCTATTATTCCAGGTGGCCCTGCCGATCTGTCCTGGATCTCGACCACCTCTCATCTGCATGCTGCACTATAACATCACCGGCAAACACAATTGGTTTCAAATGCATGCTATTTCTCCGAATTCAACCTCGTCACCATTTTGTTTAACCACAACGTTGTCTCCAAATGGTCAGATGACCTGTCCAATTTCCAGTACTGCATAAACAGAGAATCCCTCCAACTGTAAATTGGAAACAATGAAGCATTGTCTTTGGTCCCTGTTAGTAACTTTGTCCCCTAACTTCCAACTTGCAACTGCCATCCCTGTCCATGCTAGCTATCTAAAGCAGATCCAGATTATTCATAGCTTGGTATAATCGCCAACTGACGACCCATGGACCCGTTGCCGGCAGGGGAGTCTCCTCCTAGGGGGGGAGAGGAAAGAGGAGAGGGAGCCATTCACCACGGCCCCGGGCGGCCATCGCGACCCATGGACCTGTTGGGTGCAAACCTCTCCTGTAGTGGCAGCTCCATGGCGACGGTCGTTGCTTTGCAGCGGCGGCGGCACTCCCCCCCCCCCACGTGGGACCCGGAACAGTGACCAATCGGGCAACGAGCGGGAGGTCGGAGTCAATCAATCGACCCCACATGGGGGGAAGCAGCAGGAGCCAATCAGGATGCGCCGGACCCACGTGGGGGGGGGGGGGGGTAGAGCCAATCAAATTTATTAAAGTTTAAATAGTGATATTTTAAAGTTTAAAAAGTGAATATCTTTGAAAGTATAACAACCATTTGAACCGCAGGCCAATGGTGAGTAAGGTGGGCCTAAAATTGTTGCGCTATCATATACCGTTTTGGCTGTATTTCGGGTATACACAAACTGACGAATATACAAGATGAGAGTTTTAGTAATATACATATATATATATATATATATATATATATATATATATATATATATATATATATATATATATATATAGATAGATAGATGTGGTCTGAGAGTGTCCTTGGCTATTCGGCCACTGCAAGTACAAGCCTGATCACTTTAACCATCTCCTGAGTGGCATCCCAGGTAATCTTCATATCATCCATAATCCTGCTCCCATGTCCTAGCTCGCATCATTGGATAATCTACTTTGTCTCCCAGCTGTGCAATTTGATTAAAAAATTCCCATCTTGTTTTCAACTCCTACCTAGTTCTTTGATCTGCCCCACTCCCAAAACTCTCTGTGATATCTGCTATGTGACCCTGTCTCTTTTAAGTTTTACTCCTCCGTGGTGGACATGCCTTAAACTATGAATGCTTTCAGCTCCTTCTTCTTTCGTGTCCATCATTCAAATGTTACATCACTGTCATCGTCCGTCCTGAAAAGGGCGCAAGCTTCCAGCGACAATCAGTGGGAGCCATCACTTGCACAATAGATAATGGTGGTAGCAGAATTAGCACAGGACACTTCCAGTTTCCAGCTCCTCGACGTGGGGCCTTTCAGCTCCTGTTCCTTGCCAAACCTTCCCTGTTAGATGCTCCTTTAAATATCCCCACCTACTATTTGCCATCTTTCCGAATTACTCCTTTCGTGGTTTGGTGTTGAAATTTGTCTGATAATGCTCCTGCGAAGTGCCTTGAGGTGAATTGTTACATCAAAGGAGATATTTGTAATTTTGATAGCACTGAACATTTATTTGCAATTTTTAATTGACTATTGGAATTTCTGATGCTGTTACTTTTTTATAAATTGCACCTTTTGATGTTGCATCGTGACAGCAGCAATCTGGAATCACAGGTCTGAATAATGGATGTGCAAAGCATCCCTGATAAATTAGTACAAAGTTTTGAGGGCCAGTTCTATGGACCAAACCTGTGTTTCATTGCTCTTATTTGTGCCCTCCTTATCTTTGGTGCAAAACAAACGTAATTATGGAACAGCATTGGAAACGAGCAAGATTCACCCGAATTACAAAACATTCATTCATTTCAGCTGCAACTCATGTGAAAAACAACAACGGGCAAAGTATATTTTTGCAATGTCTTGAAAGTACATAAATAGAGAACACAGATCTGAGTGAAGAGGTTTTTTTTAACCAAAAAATCATCAGATTGTGTTAAAAGGGCAAAAAATAACTTTGTTTCCAGTTGCTTCTGTTGGCCCATTTGTCCACCAGCACTACCGCCAGACCCATTCCACCCAAAACAAATGCAACAGAAGGTTGCTTCAGTTGAATTAATGGTTTGGATTGGTGCGTGGTTGGAGAAGCTTTTGGATAGAGATTTTCATGTTTAAAAAAAAAAGGATTTGGAGAACATGTTGCACAGATAATCTACTTATGCTACAATGTCATTGATCTTTAAATGAGCTGAATTAGTCTGAGCCTTGATGATTCTGGATGCAAGTGCCAGTAAGAAAGATGGGATATCATATCTGTAAAACGTGGCATCCACTGTGTGGCAATTAAATCTGTCTGGAGAAGAGCAAGAACCAAGCATCGTGCTTCCTGGCCAGCAACACAGCTTTCTTTCTAATTATGTGAAAAATAAATCAGCAAATGTCCCCGAGGAACTTACAGTTGAGTCGCCACACTATAGCATCCAATTACTATCTGTGAATAAAGTTTGAACATGTTTCCATGCATTTTTGTTTAGTTTTGACTTCTTCATTGCTTAGCCCCAAAGCCTATAAATGGTACTCTGAACATTTCAAAGGTAACAATCCTAATATTGTTAACTTGCCCAGCTGCTAATGTTGAACGACAAACAAAACTTGAAATAAGAAATAAAGTAGATGATGTTGGGAGTACTTGGCAAGCTTGGTAGTACTGAAGAGAGAGAGATAGATTTGACCTTTTAAAACCTGGAGGAATTAGAGATCAAATATGGTTTAATTTGCAGAGAAGAGAGAGGGGTAGAGAGAATACAGGAAAGTTCTGTGACCGAGTGGAAATGAAAATAGACTGGATGAAGCAAGTAGCAGCGATGGTGGCTGAGAGAGTATGGGAAAGGCATGTTAATCATGGCTGATCTGTCCGGTGAGAATATAAATGGAAATTAGTTATTGAACACATCGCACTCTGACCTGCCGAATTTGGCTTTTTATCCATTTCAACAAAGCCCCTCATCAGCTCATGTTGAGGCATCCCATCTCCTGACTGACAAATTCTGATGAAAGATCATCAAAATGTCACATTAACTTTGTTTTGTTTTCTGTCTGCACCATGCTGCCTGACCAGTCAATTATTTTGAGCATTTCCTTTTCATTCAGCTTTCTAGCAACTGTACTTTGTGTCTCACAATCCCAGCACTTTTTTAAAAATCTCTCCCTCTTCTCATTCATATTTCTATTTACATCTCTTCTAGTCATATCAATTATAATTAACAAGTCTTCACTGCCCTCAGTTGACACCAGAACCACTTTTGTCATTCAGTCTCCCTTGGTCTCTATCCAATTACAGGTATTCCCTTTAATCCCTCCATTCTTCCCCCTTCTCTACAACTTAAAACGTGTTCACTTTATAACATTTCCTGATTCTGATGTTGGGCCTTCAACTTAAAATGTTAATTTCTGCCACTGCAGGTACTGTCTGCCCAGCTGTGTATTTCCAGCATTCTCAATTTTTAATTTCATATTATATTCATGCATTGCCTATAAGTTGAACCAATGGAGGAGCCGAGATTTGCTTCTTGCCTCCAAATATTTTTTATCATCTGTAACTAATTGCTCCTCCTTTTGGAATGCAGACCAGGCTCCTGTTTATCAGCATACCCGTGGCGATTGACAGCCCTACATTTTCTTTCAATTTTCTTTCTTGATGCTTCATTATGAATTCTTTATATTTCCTCTTGGATAACAGATAAAGAATCATTAATATCACAAATGGTATTGCATGTGAAAAATCTGTGCTCACCCTAGGAGAGGTGAAGTGGTATCATGCATTGCTGAAAGGACTGATCCCATTTCAACCTTCAGGCATGGTACATTGAAAAACATACATCAGTGATAAAGATGGCAATGTACTCGCCACATGCACATAAAGACTTATGCTTTGAGGATGAGCGCACCATTGAGAGGTGAGTTATAAACAAAAAACATGAGAACGAAAGTAAGACGTATCAGTATGAAACACCCAGCGTTTGCCACAGCCTACTGAGAGAAGGGAATACATCCTGTGTGGATCAGATCTTTGTGAGCAAAACATTGGAGAATAAATTGTCTGGCTGCATATCCAATTACTTGCCCGTGTTCCAAAAACACTTGCTTAATATATGAGAAGTCATCCTCAAATTTCATTGGATAAATGCTTACTGCCTTCTCTATTGCTTCCATCGAGTACATTTTGGAGCTACATTATTCATTAAACACAAATACATGGCCAGGTTAAGGAAAGGTTTTTTTCGCAGTGCTTTTTGGCATTTGCAACCTGTAGATAAAATTGCAGTTACATTTAAATGTTTCAAAGGCTAACAGCTAGCTTTCGGAAGTTACTTTTCTAACAGATTGGAAAAAAAAGTAATGATCTATTTCAGATCACATCACACTAATTCTGCTAACCTTTCTTCCTCCTTCTGCTTTGAATGGCTTCTCTCCATAATATCTTAGTAGCTGTGACCTAATTCTGACCGAAATGCTCCTATGTTGGGTCTTTTACTGCAGTAAAGGCACTATGTAAATGTATTATTGTGCAAACACAGGAAATTGGTGTTCCCCACAGCTGTACTTTGCAGTTGAAAAGTGTCCATCTTGCATTTCAATACCAATGGTGTACTGACGGAGCAGAGTAATTAACTGGTGTTTGTCCTGTCTGTGCAGAAATAATGACTTTCCTGTCTACAAAATGTCATATGAATAGATTATGGTAACATCTTTAAACCACAGGTTCTAGTCCTGACACTCGACTGCATTGGCATGTTATTGTGAAAATAGGTCTGAAGTGATTGCTAGCAATGTGTATGCAGCTGTAGAATGAACCTAAATGTTTCAGCTTCCACAAATGTTTTATGTTATCATCCATTAAAATTGAGTTTCCATCTGCAAACGAAATTAAGCAAAACTCAATAAAAATAAAAATAAGTTACTGACTTAAAAATTTGCAGGAATTGAATTTGAAGCCTGGTGAAGAAATTTGATTTCTTCTATGTGAGGAAGATGCAGGATGACTTTAGGATACAAATCATCTTATGAGCTGCAGCTTTAGCTTACTTAATGCTTTCTTTTCTTATTTTCCCTGTAATCTTTCTTCACTTTATATCTGATAAAGCCCCAATTATATTACAGTTATGGATCACAAAGTGAGGGATATTGTGAAATATTCCACAATCCCCTTGTGTAATATTTTTTGAAGAAACCACAAATATTTTTATCCCCCGTAGTTTAAATTCATGCCTCATCGCTTATTAAAAAAAAATAGCATGGGTTTTAGCTTCATTCCAATAATATTCAAGAAATCATATTGTATAACAAAATGTTTACTGCAATGAGGGCAAGTTTTGTTGAAGTATTTCTGGTTATTTTCCACAGAACATGGACAACGCTGATATGCCTTCGGTCACGCTAATCGTAGGCTGTGGTCTCTCCTGTATAGCCCTCATTACTCTTGCAGTGGTCTACGCTGTGTTGTGGAGGTGTGTACCGTTGATTGAAAGCTTATTCCATTGTTGGCCTGTCAGCAACTAAAACCTGCAGCAACCCTAGCTAACTTCAGTGTAAAGTTATTTACATACGGTCTTAATTATTGCATGTTTCAAGGATGCAAGTCTTCAACGGTTTGACAGGAATTGCACAGAAGTATTTTTAGAGGACTGAAGCGGTTATTCTCATCATCGCTGTTATCCAGGGACTGACATAATCAGGTTTTCAGCACACTAAAGTCTAGGTTCTCTCACTGACTATATTATGGAGTTTCCGTGCTCACGAGCCAAATGTTTATTAAACTCTTCTTCCCAATGTTCTGCTGAAGCTAACCTGAAGGTGCTGAAACCTTCTCTGTAATTGGTTGTGTGGCAAATTATGTAATAATGTTCTTTGTTTAGGATAATTAAGCGGAAACCAAGTGAAGTCAATTAGATAAGTAAAACATGGTTTTGCCAGATGGAGTTATAATGCATCACTTACTGTTAAATAGTTTATTATTTTGCACTCCAATTAGCTTCATGTAAAAAATAGCATGAATAATAATTGTTATTACTTAAGCCTTGCTCCTTTGAAACTGTTGTTTACTTGCATCTCTTTTGGTGTTCTTTGGCCTCATTTACATTATGCAAATTGAGTTAAATACAAATTATTACCTCCAAAAATCGAGCCTAGATCAGTTTTACTCTTGAGATGATTAACTTGAGAGATCTGTGTTTAATGCTTTCCCTGCACCAACCCAACTAATAGGCAGATCTGTGTTATCTTTTCTCAGGTACATCCGATCGGAAAGGTCGATTATTTTGATAAACTTCTGTCTCTCCATCATCTCATCCAATATCCTGATCGTGGTTGGACAAACACAGACTCATAATAAGGTGCCAAAGTCTGCAATTTGCAGCCAACTCTTATTTTATAGCTCGAGAATGGGAGATTGAAATGGAAAAAATGGTGTGATGAGTGAGACGAATGCAGTGCTGTTCCCTACATTGTGGTGAGCTGTGGCAATGGCTGCTGCATCAGAGGCCAGTGGTGCAAAAATAATCCATCTTGTTTGATTAACATAACTTGAAGAAATAGTGTTGGGTGTTGTGATGTGATATGACATGTATGTGGAATTTTGTGTGTTTTTTCATTAAGAACGATTAAATATATGAAGTGTATTTGCATTGTCATAGGCATGAGTCACCAGGCAGGGTTGTTGTTCAATGGCTCAGGTAGGGTTTCAGTATTACTTTCCTTGGAATGATGTGTGGAAGTTTGCTTTCGTTGGCAGACCCTGTGAGATACTAATTAAATGGAGTAAGGAGTGCAGAGAACACTCGTAAACTTGTTGTTCATGGTTTGAGTTTTGAATCAAGACCAGAGACACTTTGTCCTTTCATCTTGGATAAAGGGTAATTCGGAGGTTATCTTTGGCGTTGATATCAGCATGTTCGTCTTGATGTAAGGAGTGATCCAAGAGTTGGTGGATGCACAAATAAACATTACATTTTAAAAAACATTACAGATTTAAAAAATAACATTTTACAATGGGGAGGAATGAGTAACAGGATTTCTCTGTATAAATTAACTGGATTAAGCCAATAGAAGTATATTTGTAATGATCTTGTAATCTTGAGTTTATCAGTGTTACTGGAGCCATTTGATATTGAAGGAACTTCTGTGTGAAATTATGAGGCTAGGTTACTGGTACATCACAAAAGCTTCCAATCTAATGACCAATATTAATGGAACTGCCCAGGGCTGTTTTCACCCAGGATGTTTCGTTGGTTGAGTAAACAGAAAAGACGGAATTGTGAAGGAAATCTGACAGCGTCTAAGAATGGATGGCCTCTCATGCAGCCTTTTGATAAAGGAATCATGAACAACCCTTTGACCTGCCTTTTGCTCCAGCAGGCTGCCAGCTTGGCAGCATTTTCCACGTTCGGCATTTGATATTTGCAAATTTAACACTGTTGAGTTTTATTTCTGATAAGTTTTTTTAAAAAGAGAAAATAACCATCTCAACGGGGCGACATGGTGTCACAGCGGTAGAGTTGCTGCCTTACAGCACTTGCAGTGCCAGAGACACAACCACGGGTGCTGTCTGTACGGAGTTTGTACGTTCGCCCCGTGACCGCGTGGGTTTTCTCCGAGATCTTCGGTTTCCTCCCACACTCCAAAAACTTAGAGGTATGTAGGCTAATTGGCTTGGTATAAGTGTAAATTGTCCCTAGTGTGCGTAGGATAGTGTTAATGTGCGGGGATCGCAGGTCGGCACAGACTCAGTGGGCCAAAAGACCTATTTCCACACTGTATCTCTGAAACTTAAATTTTTTTTAAACTACTCAATAAGTGAACGTTGTACAAGACTTTAACATGGTGCACTCGCAGGTCAGATACATATTGTCTCTCAGCAATCAGCTTTATACACATGTACGCACACATATGCATGCACACGCACATGCAAACACACCCATATGCACCACACATACGCGCATTCATGTCCATTTGACGGGTTCCAACACAGACGGCAGAGCTTGAACCAAAACAGAACCAAAGCGAATGCCACCACCCCATTGGTAGAACAGCTGAAGTGGCATTATGTGGAGTTTTTAGACACACAGCCTATGCTAATGTCACCACCAACATGCACTCCTCAGCTTCCCAAGAATATTCATGATTACGTAAACTGCAAGTTAGTAAATTGCAATTATAAATGCACTGAGGTCATTATGTGGTTCTAGACTAGGACGTCTAAGTGCTGAGAAGGAAGTCAGGAGAGCATGTGAGACAATAATTCAATTGCTCATCCACCTTGTGTTGGGTAGCTAGTTATTGCTCGCAGATCTGAGTTATTGCCAGCAGAATCTGGCAATTTGCAAATGAAAGTTATGTGTGAGGCTGGCAGGGAGGTATGGCAAATATTTCCAGCAGTGCATGACCAGATAGTGGAGATATTTTTCATTGAAACTCCAGTCATTGGCTTTCATTTAAAATAAGGGGAGAATCACTCAAAACTCCTCCCTGAGAGAAACATAGGCAGCATTTCAGGGTTGACAATATATTTCAGATCCAATGAAAGGCCATTGGCCCGAGGCATTAAAGCCGTTTCTCTCCAGACTAAGGCTGACTGAGCTGCTGGCACTTAACAACATTGTCGACTGATATTTCAGATATCAAAGGTGCAGTACTTGTGTTTTGTGTTATTGAATGTGTCGTTAGTCAATAACTAGTTTGAAACATAATGCTTAATAACTGTGAAAATTCTACCTGTGAGGACATAACTTTGTTTCACAGAGAGCCAAGACATGAGATTGTCCAACAGCTGGACAATGCAGAAACGTGCCATAGGGTTTTCAAGGAATGGTGTTTCCTGCTTTGGACAAACATGGACAAGGTCTGGTGCACAGCAGGGTTGCGGACAGCTGTGGAGAGGGTGGGATGCACGTGTTGTGGAGGGCTGTTGCTTCTTCCAACTTGTTCCTAGGGTCTCGACCCGAAACGCCACCCCTTCCTTCTCTCCTGAGATGCTGCTTGACCTGCTGCATTACTCCAACATTTTGTGAAATATATACCTTCAATTTATACCAGCATCTGCAGTTATTTTCTTACACCACTGTTCCCAGTAAAGAATACGATGAACATTTGTGTGATATTTTGAGTCCTATGGCTTTGATTCCTATCAGCCTGAACTCTCTGCCAGTGGTGTAGGAAGGAACTGCAGATGCAGGTTTACATCGAAGATAGACACAAAATGGTGGAGTAACTCAGAGGGACAGGCAGCATCTCTGGAGAAGGGTTTCGAGCAGAAACGTTACCCATTCCTTCTCTCCAGAGATGCTGCCTGACCCGCTGAGTTACTGCAGCATTTTGTGTCTATCTTCCCTGTCTCTTGCCGTGCTTATCTATGCAGTCGTCGTGAGTCGGCACCCTGGATATGATTGAGAACATAATTCAGGAAAGATATGGGGTTTTTTAGACAATAATGTAATTTATCCGATTTCACAGTCTTGGCAGGCATCGGTCTCTGAGATATTTTTATGAAAATTCATTATTCAAAGGTCTAGTTCAAAAACATCTGAGTTAGTTATTGCTTGCAGATTCTGGCAATTTACAAATGAAAGTTATGGGTGTCAGGCAGACAGCGAGATATGACAAATATATCCAGCAGTGAATGACCAGGTAATTTACAAGTGGAGATATTTTTCATATCAGCATTGGCTTTGACATATTCTCTTTTTAAAACACCTCTATGGTCTCAGCTGAACAAAATTAATATCAGAATAACCTTTTTGCTCCCTCAAAATTCACATTTGTCATCGTGCTCTTATGCCTATGAAAATACACTTTTTCGAATGTGGGAGAAAATTATCTTTGTGAGCTCTGTATCTTCCCTCATTTCTCAATTACAATCCCTGTGAATTAAACCCCTGTAAATTGCATGGAGTCAGGTGGAGACTGTTTCCACATCCCGATTGTTCCACTCTGCATTTGGCCAGGGGTGCTGCTTGAGATTACACTGATTACAAGAAATATTCTCTCCGGTTGCCTTTATGGGTCTATTTGGCTTTACAGGGCAACTATCTTACCAGAGTCACCTGTTATGTGGTGAACATTCACATCAGTGAAACATATTGACACCATGTCATGTCTGGCTTACTTTTGTGCTGCCTTTATTCCATGTAGGTACAGCTAAGTGTATGGCTTTTGGAGAGTCCGGCTCTATCTAAAATTCATAAAATCGCAATGCACAATAGATCTCTGACACAAGGATCCACAAAAACCCGTGTGTGTTGATGTGCACGGTGTCCAGCCCAGGAGGCCCCATTCTTTCTACACACGATATACAATCTGCTCAATAAATTTCAAAATGGAAACAAAGGAGACAATTAATTATCACGATATGATATTAAAGATGAACAACCTGAGATAACAAAGTGCAAAGTTTCTTCCTGAGACTTTGGGACTGGTTTTGGGACTGGAATGGTTCCAGACTGGTTCTCTGCTGTGGTCTAAATGGGTGATGTTTCACAAACAATTCACACTATCTGGACAAAGTAATCTCTGCAATGCACCATTCAGACATTCACTCCCATTTATAGTGGTGCAAAGGGCTTAGTGTCTGCTGTTAATCCCAGTGCACATAAGTCTTTCCCCTACCCACAGTCTACGGTAACTGAGAAGGTCAATCGCAGCAATCTCCCATCCAGACCATCACCCTGACTTGCAAACACGTTAGTGTTTCTTCTCCCTCTTCTCCATTCCTTTGTTACTGGGAAGTCTACATTTTGGATGGCACTATGGCAATGCCTTCACCAAGACTGCAGTAGTTCAAGGACTCTTATTTCCACTGATTTAAAATGCAGTTTGGACTAGGCATGAGAAGTTGATCCAGACATCTATGATCATGTTGCATTCATGGACCAAAATGAAGTATTTCAGGAAAGGACCACCAACATATTGACCAAGACCCCAAATGCTGGAGAAACTCAGCAGGTCCGGCAACATCTCTAAAGAACATGGATAGGGATGTTTTGGTGAGATCCTTCTTCAGAATGATTGGTGGGAGAAAGCTGGGAAGAGATGTGGGGGGGTGGGGGAAAATAATAGGTGGACATAGGTGAGGGTGGCTGGGGGATGAGGGGAGGGGGGGGGGGGTGGTGGGATTGGTAAATGTTTGGGAAAAGGTCAGAGGTGAACAAGCAAAAATGTGTGAGACAAGATATAAGAAAAGAATAGGCGAGTGGAGTATTGTGTGCAGGTTTGGTCTCCTAATTTGAGGAAGGACATTATTGCTATTGAGGGAGTGCAGCATAGGTTCACCAGGTTAATTCCCGGGATGGCGGGACTGACGTATGATGAAAGAATGGGTCGAATGGGCTTGTATTCGCTGGAATTTAGAAGAATGAGAGAGGATCGTATGGAATCTTAGATATATAATTCTTAGAGGATTGGACCGGGCAGATGCAGGAAAAATGTTCCTGATGTTGGGGGAGTCCAGAACCAGGGGTCACAGTTTAAGAATAAGGGGTAGGCATTTAGGACTGAGATGAGGAAAAACATTTTCACTCAGAGAGTTGTGAATCTGTGGAATTCTCTGCCACAGAAGGCAGTGGGGGCCAATTCACTGGATGTTTTCAAGAGATGTTTTAGCTTGTAGGGCTAAGGGAATCCAAGGATATGGGGAAAACGCCAGAATGGGGTACTCATATCATCATATCATATCATATGTATACAGCCGGAAACAGGCCTTTTCGGCCCACCAAGTCCGTGCCGCCCAGCGATCCCCGTACATTAACACTATCCTACACCCACTAGGGACAATTTTTACATTTGCCCAGCCAATTAACCTACATACCTACATACTGATTTTGGATGATCGGCCATGATCATATTGAATTGTGGTACTGGCTAGAAGGGCCAAATGGCCTACTCCTGCACCTATTTTCAATGTTTCTATGTGAGGTGTGCAGCCAGAGGAATCCCTGTTTTCCAGGGATGCTGCCTGACCTGCTGAGTTACTCCAGCACGTTGTGTCTTTTTTTTGTAAGCCAATGCCTGCAGTTCCTTGTGTCACCATATTGACCCTCTCTATCTTTAATTGAGTCCAACAGGATCTGAGGCTAATAATAATAATAATAATAATAATATTCATTTATTGTCATTGCAACGAGTACAACGAAATTAAAAAACAGCCAATCCTGACGGTGCGTACAAACATATATGCAATAAATGCAAAAACAAATAAATACATAAATACAATTAAATTAAGTACAAGATTTTTTAACGGTGTTGCCTAGTGCACAGGTAGTGTTCAGTTCTCGTATGGCCCTGGGGTAAAAACTGTTCTTAAGTCTGTTTGTTCGGGATTTGATTGACCTGAAACGTCGACCAGAGGGCAGATGAACAAACAGACGGTGGCCGGGGTGGGATGGATCTTTTATTATTTTGCCTGCTCTACTGAGGCAGCGCAGGCTGAACAGGTGCTCCAGGGAGGGCAGTGAGCAGCCGATGATTTTCTGGGCCGTCGTGATGACCCTCTGAAGGGCCTTCCTGTCCTTTTCTGAGCAGCTGGCATACCATGTGGTTATACAGTATGCCAGCACACTCTCGATGGAGCAGCGATAGAAGGACAACATGAGCTTCTCCTGCAGGTTGGTTTTCCTGAGGATCCTCAGGAAGTGGAGTCTCTGCTGTGCCTTCTTTACTGTGGTGATGGTGTTGGTAGACCAGGTGAGATCCTCTGCGATGTGCGTACCCAGGAACCTGAAAGCTGGTACCCTTTCCACGCAGACCCCATTGATGTAAAGTGGATCGTAATCTCCACTTGTTTTTCTAAAGTCAATTATAAGTTCCTTTGTTTTGGAGGAGTTCAGGACCAGATTGTTCACTGAACACCATGCTGCCAGCCTTTGGATTTCATCCCTATAGGCTGTCTCATCTCCTTCTGAGATAAGTCCAACCACAGTCGTGTCATCCGCGAACTTGATGATGGTGTTGGTGGGATGGGTGGGGGCGCAGTCGTGAGTGTAGAGGGAGTAAAGGATGGGGCTCAACACACAGCCCTGTGGTGAGCCGGTGCTCAGTGTAATGGTGGAGGAGAGGTGAGGGCCTATTTTGACTGTCTGGGGGCGGTTGGTCAGGAAGTCCTTGATCCATTTGCAGATGGTTAGGGAAAATCCAAGGTCGGAAAGTTTGGTGACCAGTCTGCTCGGGATGACCGTGTTAAAGGCAGAGCTGAAGTCGAGAAAGAGCATCCTCACATAGCTCCCCTGGTGTTCAAGGTGGGTCAGTGCAGTGTGAAGAGCAGTGTCGATGGCATCCCCTGTAGACCTATTTGCTCTGTAGGCAAACTGGTATGGGTCGAAGGTGGGTGGGAGGCTGGCTTTGATGTGCTGCAGGACCAGTCTCTCGAAGCACTTTGTGATGACCGGTGTGAGTGCTATACCCATTGTTGGACTAACCTTGAAGGAGACGCCTTTTCCATATTGATTTTATGAGCATATAAGTGTAGGCTAAGTAATCAGAATGATATCTTCACACATTCACCTTGCCTCATGGACAGCCTTTCACCATGAGTCTGTGTACATAATCAGACAAATCACATTTAGAAGAAACATTTAGACAGGTTTAAACATTTAGACAGGTTTAGAGGGGTATGGGCCAATTATAGGCAGGTGGGACTAATGTAGATGGGACATGTTGGCCCTTGTGAGCTAGTTGGGCCGAAGGGCCTATTTCCACGTTGTAAGACTATGGCTAAATCAGTACAAATCTACCTCCCTTGCACATTTTCGTGACTGGTCCATCTCCCCCTTTATTAGATGTTTTGCTTATTTAAGCAGATGTGAAAATTATGGAGAGTTTAATTATACTTTCTCAATCTCGGTGGCCTAGATTTGGGAGCCAGATGTTTGATTTAACATTACTGCCGCATCCTATTCAGAAATAAAACAATTAGGAATAATCACGAGCTTGAGGATAGATCTCATCTCAGATTGATACAGTTTACCCGTATTACAGTCCAAAAAGTTGTGAACGTCATCAAATCCTTGCATGTAATATTTTGGTGCCTTTTTGACCTAATTATGGGAATCTCTTTCATCGTCAACATAGCCAGATGCCAGCTATTGTTACTCCAAAAATTCACAAATGTCACCATTGTGCTACCTTCAGAGCTTGCATTTTGCCGTGTAATAGTTCTCACCCACTCACAAGGGAGTTTATTAACCTTTGTAAACATTTTAAAACAGTAACAATGTGACACACTTGCGTTTGCAAGCCCCACTGTGGAATGGCTATATGCCTGTTGGTGCAAACTTATAACGACATGTATGCTAAGCAATTTTTCACAACCCATCAAACTTTTACATGAATATTCCCAAAACAGCAATGCTACTGTGTTAACATGCTTTGTACCAGAAGAGGTTTCCAAATGTTTGCCCGCAAGCACTGTGAGCAATGTGTGGAGCTGTCGTATTCTGGGCGACTGAGCATTTGACACTATCCTCCTCTTCAAAACATAGCTCTGTCTAACGCAGCAACTTCAGTTACTAATTGGTAATTACAACCTGTCTGTAAATAGTGTAAATTTGCAGCTGTGCAATAATCTATTTTTGGGACATGTTTTTAACAATTTGTGAAAATCTTCTCCTGTGCTCATTGGAAAGAAGGCATCAAGTCAAGTTTATTTGTCACATACACATACAAGATGTGCAGTGAAATGAAAGGTCACCCATAGTCTAGCAATAGAGCAATAAAAAGAAACAATTTCACACACAATCACAACCAACACAACCAAACACAATCACAACCAACACAATCACAACCAACACAAAAAAGAAACATCCATCACAGTGAGTTCATGGCATCATGGGATCAGACATTGTGGGCCGAAGGGCCTGTTCTTGTACAGCACCGTTCTATGATGTCCCTCAGCGTCAGCTTCACCTTTTGCCCAATTCCTTGATTCTTTACAGTCCCTGAAAAGCAATCATTTTAGCCTTTAATTCATTGGTGTAGCAAGTAATCCTTTTGCCTTGCACCTCCAGTGACAGGTTTGTTTGAGTAGACTTTGCATGTTTCTCCCTGTGACGGTGCGGGTTTCTTGCAAGTGCTTCCTTTTCTTCCCATTATCCCAGAGAACCGTTGGTAGGTTATCTGGCCAGTGTAAATTGCTCCTAGAGTGCGTCCGAGTGCCAAAAGGATCAATGTGGAGTTGATGGGCTCTTGAGAGAAAATGAATTGCAAAGGCAGGCACATGAGGAGAGGGAGAATGGGACTAATGAGATTACTCTGTTGCAAGCCATCATGGTCCTGATGGACCAAACTGCCTCCTTTTTATCTTAATGATCAGGTAGGAATATACTCATCAAATGAGCATCCACAGTTCTCCAAAGAATTTTAAAATTATAGAAATTCTAAAAACCTCCTCTCCTAAATCACCAACCCCTTCATCTTGGACTCTGATCCTAGACCATCTAGTGAATGGAAGCACCTCATGACTGTTTCACCTTTCAATGATCTGAACCCCAGAGAAAGTCAGCCCTGTGCAGTGAGCCTATAACACTCCTGCTCTGTGGTATTTTGTCCATCCTTGGGTAAAGGACTAGATCTGTGCTGTTCCCTCTGTGATCTGTGTACTGTTCGTTACACAGTAGGTATAACGGCTAACTTCTCGTCTTCCTTAAAAAGCCCCAAAGCTTACCGTATGACGCAGGAACGGGAGCAAAACATTCTTGGCGCAAATAACAACAGAGATCTTCACGACGTTTCAGTTAGTTAGTCGTTTATTTGAAGTTCCACTAAAACATAATGACATATCTCGTCATTAACTTGGTAAGAATCTAATATATTATCGTCGTTCCTACGTGACCTATACTGACTTGCCAGACCTTTTATCCAGCAGGCACTTCTCGTATATCCACTGAGCCTTGTATTCAGCAGACTTTTTTGATGTCATACTAAAGCATTACGTCAGTACTAGAAGAATCTATACTCATAACCCTAGCCACACCTCTGGGTCCTCCCAGTCCTATACATAAGCTTAATATTAAACTCAAGAAAACCTCTTAGTGTCTAAAAAATAATACAGCACGATACAAAGTAATGCAATATGCTAAAATAGCTAATAAAGGCAAAATGGCTCCCACAGTAGGATCAAGGGACATGGATCAACGGCATGGCAATGTGTTCAAGCGGACGGAATGAGTTGTGGCCGAACGGAAAGGCAGAACTGGCTTGAGTGAATGTTCCTGTTCTCAGTCCGCAATAGCCGGTGTAAGCTTCCTGCACCAGAGGTCCTTTACACCTGAATATCAAAAGCATTAACTCTCCTGCACACATGCTAGGTCCAATTCCATCATGTGTTGAAAGACACCAGCACACCCTTGTTCCTGCCATCATACGCTGGACATAGCACTTCTCTTTTTCTTTTAATTCAGACGAGGGGACTTCACCCCTCAGGCTAGAAAAAGGGTAATCCATAATAACCACAGATAAAGGTTTGAAATTGGGCATGGTTGTGATGTTATGGACCTGTATGTGCTTCAGGAAGCTGTGACACCAACCTACAAGTACACCTTCCCTTAAACATTCCACAGAGGAGTCTCTTAGCCGGGAAATCGAATTACAGATATCTTCATCATTTTACGTTCACATGGAAGGATCAAGAGGCTCCTGCTTTTTCTACTTTCCACCTGCTTTTTCACAGTGATCGCTCCACTGCTGCCCTGTGTCTCTCACCTTACCCGAGACTATAGAAGCAGCTTAGCCAGCCTGAAATGCGCCCGTTGAAATGGACAGGTTCCTTCCCGAGTGCCAAAAGGATCAATGGGGATTTGATGGGCTCGTGAGAGAGAATGAATTGCAAAGACAGGCACGTGAGGAGAGGGAGATTGGGACTACTGAGATTACTCTGTTGGGAGCTGTTATGGTCCTGATGGACCAAACATCCAACTGCCAGGATTTGAAAAATATTGGAAGGAGGCTCTGGGACTGAAGGTTGAGATGTGTTGGCTGAGCAGCGCCCACTCTGGGACTATGTGGTGATTCACGACGCAGAGCAACTTAGTGAGAACAAGCTTTCAAATCTGTTTATTTAATTATCATGCCACTTGAGCAGCACACATATTAAACAAAGATAACATACCATCCAAGCAGGTTAATATGCCACATCAGACAAATGGCTGAAGGCAATGAGGTCTCTGAGCACAGCCTTTCACTTCTACTTCCAACCTTGAGTTTTCTAACCCAGACCTGCACTCCACCATTCAGTAAATAAATGGCCTTTGGCTGAACTATTCATATATATTTTAAATACACAGATACCTTGTGAGCAGAACATGGACCTTTGGATATCACAGCTTCCTCTTTTTAATTATGAGGACATAGACTACCCAAACCTTTGAATTCATACATGTCTTTGTAACGAGTTTTTATAGATCATCCCATTTCAGTGAATCTTTTCTTTGAATTCAGTTTATGTTATAAAACCTCTTGATACTTCTTGTAAACGGAAGGACAAGAATATTCCCGCTCTCTCCGTGATCCTTAGCATTTTTATTTTCAGCATCCATTTCCATATTTGGCTCAAATTCCCGACTCTCATCAATCCTCTTCCATCTGGTTTCTGGTGGATTTATTTATTCTCTCTACCATGCATAATCACCTTATGGCAGGACAGAAAATTAACATTTTTTTACGCCTTACTTATCTCTTCTGAACAACAGAACTGCTACTTTCCTGATGCTGTTATTTTGTAAGCAGTTTCATTTTAAATTTCCAAACCTCTGTGTTTCTGTTTTTTAAAAGCAGACTTGCTAAGCTTCATGCCTCATTCCTCTGACTTTATTTTAACCCATTTAGCAGTGTGAACTTAACTGATTAATTACTCCACTATACTATTTAATGAGTAGGGTATTGCCATTTTTACTTATTCTATGGCTGGCTATTTACAGATGTTGATAAGCTAAATCGTTGCATTAAAACCAATACCTACTTACCTAAATCTGTCTGAAGAAGGGTCTCGACCCGAAACGTCACCCATTCCCTCTCTCCTAGATGTTGCCTGACCTGCTGAGTTACTCCAGCATTTTGTGATACCTACCTAAATCTTACTATCAGCAGGACACTCAAAAAGAGTAATGATCGACCAGATCTCATTAATTTTTCAAACGAGCATCTCCCTAAAAACTTGGAATAGTAGTCACAATCGGCGAGAAATTGCACAGATGATTTTCCTGCAGATGTGTGTAGAACATTTGGAGGTTTTCAGGTTTGCTGGGCTATTGCAGTAAAGGGAAGTATGATTATCAAATTATGAAATCACAAACTAAATAATCTTTGCATAAATGTTCCCTGCCTCATTTACATTTTATACTATCAGAATTCAGAGCACACTTAAATGTGGTGCAGTGATCCTGATTTCCAGTGGTACATTTAAAACATATTAGCCAGATTATTCCATGTCCAAAGTAGAAGATTAGAAGATTCATGTAAAGACTGAAAGAAATGAAAATATATTCTGAGCACTGTATATCTGAAACGAGATACTAAACAATGGAATACCGATTCTGATAATGCTTGTGAAAGTAAGCGTGTTTTTATTGCACGGATTTGAATTTGGAGAAAAAGGTCTGACCAGTGGGATTTATTTCACAAAATGCTGGAGTAACTCAGCAGGTCAGGCAGCATCTCAGGAGAGAAGGAATGGGTGACCTTCTTCGGGTCTCGACCCAAAACGTCACCCATTCCTTCTCTCCTGAGATGCTGGCTGACCTGCTGGGTTACTCCAGCATTTTGTGAAATAAATACCTTCGATTTGTATCAGCATCTGCAGTTATTTTCTTACATAACCAGTGGGATTGAACAGAGAGGCATAAAAATAGGAATGGAGTATCAAGTGAAGCTGCATTCAAATGAAAGAGTATGTAAGATGCCGGATGAAGGGAGTGGGCTGAAGGAAGGAATGTGACAATTTGGGGATTTGGGAAAGAATGGATGAGAACACAGTGACAGCACGGAAAGGTCACAACAGAGATATCTAAGTGACTTTTTTTTTCACTGGGTATAATATTACGAGGAAGAACACAAATGATACAACAGTTCCCAGCTTTGTCCTAAACAAAAATGCTTTTATAGATTAAAGCAAATTATTTTTATTTTCTGTGTAAAGAATGGACATTAAATAGGATAGGATAAATTTCCATTTAATTGTGGGCATAATTGCAAATCTGCAGCTTTACTATCCAGTGTGTAGGAAAGAACTGCAGATGCTGGTTTAAATCGAAGGTAGACACAAAATGCTGGAGTAACTCAGCAGGACAGGCAGCATCTCTGGAGAGAAGCAATGGGTGACGTTTCGGGTTGAGACCCTTCTTCAGACTCAACCCAAAACGTCACGCATTCCTTCTCTCCAGAGATGCTGCCTGTCCCGCTGAGTTACTCCAGCATTTTGTGTCTACCTTCGCATTACTATCCAGAGCAGGTCTTGACCAAGGAGTATGCAGATACCATCAGTAATAGCTCACTGGTGCATCCAGCCTTTCAAGAGCACCCCGAGATGCAGGAGTGGAGCACTCACTGAACGTAACGTCACAGCAGCAAGGTTAGCACATTTAACTTGCAGTTGGCTGCGCAAGTCAGACTTGGCATCGGTGCAGATCACACTCCATGCAAAAGCCGCTGCAGTTCCTCGGGCAGGATGCTGCTTGCCGCATCAATGAAACATTCTTTCCATCACTGTTTAAGAATCACAACTTGCACTTATATAGTGCCTGTACCCATCACATGGTACTTCACCAAAGTGATTCTCAAACCCTGGTTAACTCTGAACTACAGAAAGAAGATGCCTGGTCACAATCAATCCTAATGTTGCGAAGAGGGATGCGATTTAGATAGGAGAGGTCCAGTGAACAGAATCTGGGGAGCTGATGATCAAGTCTTAAATTAGAAAGCTAATGAGATCGCAAGAGATGTGCACTGGGGGAAAAAGGAAGGGCTGAGACTGTGGAGAGACTTAAAAGCAAGGAAGCCGATGAAGATGTGAAGGAATGAACTGCAGATGCTGGAGTACACTGGAGATAGACACAAAATGCTGGAGTAACATAAGGGTCTCGACCCAAAACATCACCTGTTCCATTTCAACAGGGATGCTGCCTGACCGCTGAGTTACACCAGCATTTTGTGTCTAAACCAATGAAGGTAACGTCCTTCCACAGTTTATTTTAAAGCTGTCGTTGGCATCGTTCTTCAGAAAGAAATTTTATAGAAGCATGTTAAGCAGATTGAGTTAAACCCCCAAACTTGTCTGATGCAGATGTTTCCAAATTATTAGTTTTGCCTTCTACATAACATATCCATACTTTTATATCAGAACAGGTGAGCTCCCATGAGAGTGCTGTAGTCCTTCTGCAGACGCCAGCGCTGCATGTCTTTCATTCATTGCTCTTTATCTCTTTACATCATCGTCTATATCTCTCATTTCCCTTTTGCCTGATAGTCTGAAGAAGGGTCTTGACCCGAAACGTCACCCATTCCTTCTCTCTGGAGATGCCGCTTGTCCCGCTGAGTTACTCTAGCTTTTTGACTCTATCTTCACGTTGCTGCAGAAGTTGTGGTGAAATGTGAGGCATGAAGCATAACAGCTACTGTGCGATACGTGAATGTGTCAGGCCTGTGGCAAGTGAGTGACACATGCAAGGCCTTTAATACACTGCTGGTGTCTACGTCATTTTTTTAAAATCAGCTTGTACGCTTATGTGATAAATAAACATTTTGATGATTTAAACTTTTCCTATATTTCCAAATGTTAGCGCTTAGCATTTCCTTGAAAGCATCTTTATTTAGTGTAATCCTGATTCATTTCTGTGTGAAACGTAAGTGGTCTTGCAATCAAGTACTGTAAAATATGTTGCCATGGCAACTCTGCAGATCCTGGCATTTTTACCCTTGGACCCAAGAGGAGCAATTAGAACCAGTTGTTTTTCTTTGTGTTTGTCAAGTTTGAGCAGTTGATTTTGCCAAGTGCTTGGGTTCTATGAATGCAACCTGAGGGAGAAAACGGAAAGTAATCATGTTTTTTCACACTAGCTGGATCTTTAGCATTGCTGGCAAGGCCAGCGGTTATTTTTTTCATCTCAAGTTTAATGTGAGAAGTTTGATGAGGATCCACTTTGTTAAATTGCTGCAGTCCTTCCATTGAACATGTTAGCCCAGGCAAGATGTTCCAGGATTTGGCTCCAGCACAAGGAAGCACTGGCAATGTATATTCAAGTCGGGATGTTGCGTGACTTGGAGGGGAACCTGCAAATGATATGTGTTCCCAAGCCCTGCGGCCCCTGTCCATCTTGTCAGTAGAGGTGATGGATTTGGAAAGTAATTTTGGAATAGCCTAGGAAAGAAAATGTAGTATATTTTGTGGTTACCATAACGTGTCCTTTAATAAGGTGCCGTATGTGAGGAAGCTAAAGAAGATGAGAGCCCATGGTATGAGAGGGAAGATACCAGCTTGGGTAGTAGGCTGGCTGATTGGCAGAAGTTAAAGAGTGGGAATAAAGGAGTGTTTTTCTGGTTGGCTGCCAGTGACTAGTAGTGTTCACAGGGCTCGGTACCAGGGCTGCAACTCTTCACGTTTTATATCAATGATTTGGATGAGGTAATTAAAGGCTTTGTGGCCAAATTTGTGGATGATATGAAAATAGGTGGCAGGGCAGATAATGTAGAGAAAGCAGGCATTCTGCAGAAGGACTTGGACAGGTTGGGAGAATGGGCAGAGAAATGGCAGATGGAATACAGTGTAGCAAAGTGTGCAGCCATGCATTTTAATAATAGGAATAAAGGTGTAGACTATTTTCTAAATGGGAGGAGGAATCAGAAATCAGAGATGCAAAGATATTAGGGAGTGCTGGTGCAGGATTCCCAAAAGGTTAATTTGACAGGCAGCATCTCTGGAGAGAAGGAATGGGTGACGTTGCGGGTCAAGACCCTTCTTCAGAAGTCTAAAGAAGGGTCTCGACCCGAAACGTCACGCATTCCTTCTCTCCAGAGATGCTGCCTGTCCCGCTGAGATATACCTGCATTTTGTGTCTACCTTCGATTTAAACCAGCATCTGCAGTTCTTTCTTACACAGGTTGATTTGATAGTTTAATTGGTAGTAAGGAAGGCAAATACAATGTTAGCATTCATTTCGAGAGGACTAGAATATAAAAACAGGGATATTAATGCTGAGGCATGATAAGGCATTGGTCAGGCTGTATTTGGAGTATTATGAGCAGTTTTGGACCCCATATCTGAGGAAGGATGTACTGGCATTGGAGTGGGTCCAGAGGAGGTTTATGCAAATGATCCCAGGGACGAATGGGTTAACTTATGATGAGCATTTGATGACATTGGGCCTATACTCACTGGAGTTTAGAAGGATGAGGGGGGACATCATTGAAACTTACTAAATAGTGAAAGGCCTAGATAAGATGGATGTGGAGAGAATGGGAGAGTCTAGAACTGGAGGGCATGGCCTCAGAATAAGAGGATATACCTTTAGAAAGGCGATGAGGAGGAATTTCCTTCGTCAGAGGCTGGTGAATCTGTGAACTTCATTGCCACAGACGACTGTGGAGAGCATCATTGGGTATTTGTAAGGCAGAGGTTTACAGATATTTGATTAGTAAGGGGGACAAGGGATCTGAGAAGGCAGGAGAATGGGGTTGAGAGGGAAAGATAGATCAGCTATGATTGAATGGTGGAGTAGACTCGATGGGCAAAATGGCCTACTACTGCTCCTATGACCTTTGAACAGGATACATTTACTGCAGTCACAGTGAACCAGTAATGGAAGGAATTAATGTTTATGGGAATAGATGAAGAGCAAGCAAGCAGGCTGATTTGTGTCAGATGGCTGCAAGCTTCTTCAGAGTTGTCCTAGATTTTGCAAAGTTATACAGCAGAGGAATGGGCATTTTGGCGCACCATGCTATGCCAGCCATCAATTACTTATCTACACGTTGCATTGTGTTATGGGGTATGTGTCCAGTTTTGGTCAACCAGCAATAGGAAAGATGCCATTAAGATGGAAAGAGTGCAGAAAAGAAATATGCGGATATTGCCAGGACATGATGGATTGAGTTATTGGAAGAGGGAAGGCAGGCTAGTACATTATTCCCTGGAGTGTAGGAGACCGAGGTGTGAAACATAGACATAGAAACATAGAAAATAGGTGCAGGAGTAGGCCATTCGGCCCTTCGAGCCTGCACCGCCATTCAATATGATCATGGCTGATCATCCAGCTCAGTAGCCTGTACCTGCCTTCTCTCCATACCCCCTGATCCCTTTAGCAAAAAGGGCCACATCTAACTCCCTCTTAAATATAGCCAATGAACTGGCCTCAACTACCTTCTGTGGCAGAGAATTCCACAGACTCACCACTCTCTGTGTGAAGAAATGTTTTCTCATCTCGGTCCTAAAAGACTTCCCCCTTATCAAGCTGTGATCCCTGGTTCTGGACTCCCCCAACATCGGGAACAATCTTCCCGCATCTAGCCTCTCCAACCCCTTAAGAATTTTATATGTTTCTATAAGATCCCCCCTCAATCTTCTAAATTCCAGCGAGTACAAGCCCAGTCTATCCAGTCTTTCCTCATATGTAAGTCCCGCCATCCCAGGGATCAATCTGGTGAACCTGTGATCTTATAAAGATGAATAAAATCTCAAGGGGAATAGATAGGGTGAATGCATGCAGTCTTTGTCCTGCGGAATCACTAACACGAAACCATAAGTTTAAGGTGCGAGGGAAAAGATTTAATAGAGGCCTGAGGACAATATTTTCACACACGGGTTGGTATGGAGATGAAACAAGCTGCCTGAGGAAGTGGTTGAAACCAGTACAATAACACCATTTAAAGAACATTTGGACAGGTATATGGATTGGAAAGATTTAGAGGAATATATGGGTCAAATCAAGGTTGGAATGGACAAGTTAAGCCGAAGGGCCTGTTTCCATGCTTTATGACTTTCTCATTGAAGCAGCAAAGAAATGTATAAAATACCACCTGTTGCTATTCACCAATCGGTCCTCCTCTCAGAAGCTCTCTCGCAACCCAGAGCCTGCACTGTGTCTCTGCTGAAAAGCTGTTTATCTACACCTGCCCATCCACAAGAGAATATCTGTCACAGCCAGGACAAGCCCTGGTGACGATGGAAAGGCTTTGAGGCATCAAGAGATGTTTCTCCACTCGCTGATTAGCCTCTGATCTGTTCTTTTAGCAATAGTGTTTATTTTTTTATGGTGAGAGGAGCAAAGGAGACGCGCGGGGCAATCTTTTCACACAGAGGGTGGTGGGTGCCTGGCACGCGCTTCTAGGGATGGCGATGGAGGCAGATGCAATAGTGGCAATTAAGAGGCTTTTTCGATGAGCACATGGATATGCAGGGAACGGAGGGACGTGGATGTTGTGCAAACAGGAGATTAGCTTCACTTAGCAAAATGTTCAGCATGGACATTGTGGGGCAAAGGGCCTGTTCCTGTGTGGTACTCTATTATATTCTGGTCAATGGATACTGCCAGATTATTAACAATATGTTACACAGGCATATATATTACATTTTTCAGGCCCCCAAGTGAATTTAAAAGAAGCAAGGAGATGGGACCTCAGTGAAATTAGTTGAAGCATGAGAAGTTGATCCTCAGTGAGTTAATAGACAATAGACAATAGACAATAGGTGCAGGAGTAGGCCATTCAGCCCTTCGAGCCAGCACCGCCATTCAATGCGATCATGGCTGATCACTATCAATCAGTACCCCGTTCCTGCCTTCTCCCCATACCCCCTCACTCCGCTATCCTTAAGAGCTCTATCCAGCTCTCTCTTGAAAGCATCCAACGAACTGGCCTCCACTGCCTTCTGAGGCAGAGAATTCCACACCTTCACCACCCTCTGACTGAAAAAGTTCTTCCTCATCTCCGTTCTAAATGGCCTACCCCTTATTCTCAAACTGTGGCCCCTTGTTCTGGACTCCCCCAACATTGGGAACATGTTATCTGCCTCTAATGTGTCCAATCCCCTAATTATCTTATATGTTTCAATAAGATCCCCCCTCATCCTTCTAAATTCCAGTGTATACAAGCCCAATCGCTCCAGCCTTTCAACATACGACAGTCCCGCCATTCCGGGAATTAATCTAGTGAACCTACGCTGCACGCCCTCCATAGCAAGAATATCCTTCCTCAAATTTGGAGACCAAAACTGCACACAGTACTCCAGGTGCGGTCTCACCAGGGCCCGGTACAATTGTAGAAGGACCTCTTTGCTCCTATACTCAACTCCTCTTGTTACGAAGGCCAACATTCCATTGGCTTTCTTCACTGCCTGCTGAACCTGCATGCTTCCTTTCATTGACTGATGCACTAGGACACCCAGATCTCGTTGAACTCCCCCTCCTCCTAACTTGACACCATTCAGATAATAATCTGCCTTTCTATTCTTACTTCCAAAGTGAATAACCTCACACTTATCTACATTAAACTGCATCTGCCATGTATCCGCCCACTCACACAACCTGTCCAGGTCACCCTGCAGCCTTATTGCATCTTCCTCACAATTCACACTACCCCCCAACTTAGTATCATCTGCAAATTTGCTAATGGTACTTTTAATCCCTTCGTCTAAGTCACAGCTAGAATGCAAGAGCGGGCGGCCCAGTTAGTTTCAAGGAAGGACGGCTCTGGCGAGTGTAATGGGAGCATGGGAAACACTGCCTCAGTGATTGTAAAGGGAGCACAGGAAACAGGGATTCCTGTTAGAGAGATTGTGGGAAACTAGAGACTTGGTGAGCTGAGAGGACCGCAGGAGAAACATCACCCTGTGAGGCATCGGGATTTCCACATGATCAGATCGCTGATTATCAGAGTTTGCCATTGACTCGCACTCTTTCGCGTGAACTTATCTTTACACTTAACAGTCCAAGCCTTCACTTATGTGGGTCGGGGCCGCTTCATTTGCTGAGGAGATGCAAATGGAATTGACCATTGTGCAGCTGTCAACAACATTCCATTTCTGAAGGTCACGGATGAAGCAGCTGGAGATGAGTCATTGAGTCACAGAGCAGGGGAACAAGCCCTTCGGCACAATTTTCCCACTCTGAACAAGATGCCCCATCTACACTAGTCTCACCTGTCTGTATTTGGCCCATATCCCTCAAAACCTTCCTATCCATGTACCATGCGCCTGAGCTCTAAGGTCCAGCTCTATGTTTGAGCATAAAACACTGAGATTGTGATGTTTAATCTCCATTAACCCCTGCCGGCTTGCTTTGTTCCTGGGATGCCTCCAGCCATTGTAGACATCCCCTTGATGTCCATTGAGATGCTTTTTTTTAACCAGTGCTCATTGATATCACACTCAGTCAAATCCTGCCATGATGGAAAGATAGTCCTTCTCATCTCATGGACTCCATCTTTCCTGAGGTCATCTGTTGCCGGCCCAGTTTTGTTCTGGCCTCCTCTATCTTTCAGTCTGAAGAAGGGTTCCAACCCGAAATTTCACCTATTCCTTTTCTCCGGAGATGCTGCCTGACCCACTGTGTTACTCAAGCATTTTGTGTCTATTCTCACCTCATCTCAGGAATTCAGCTCTTTTGTCATGTTTAGACAAAGTCCGTGATGAGATCTGCAGCAGGCTGGTCATGGCAAAACCCAAATTTTGCATCAGTCTGTAGGAAGGAACAGCAGATGCTGTTTTACAACCAAGATAGATACAAAAGGGTGATGGAGGAACTGAAGGAAATCCACATTAGGCAGGAAATGGTTTTGGGTAGACTGATGGGACTGAAGGCTGATAAATCCCCAGGGCCTGATGGTCTGCATCCCAGGGTACTTAAGGAGGTGGCTCTAGAAATAGTGGAAGCATTGGAGATCATTTTTCAATGTTCTATAGATTCAGGATCAGTTCCTGTGGATTGGAGGATAGCAAATGTTATCCCACTTTTTAAGAAAGGAGGGAGAGAGAAAACGGGTAATTATAGACCAGTTAGTCTGACATCAGTGGTGGGGAAGATGCTGGAGTCAATTATAAAAGACGAAATTGCTGAGCATTTGGATGGCAGTAACAGGATCATTCCGAGTCAGCATGGATTTACGAAGGGGAAATCATGCTTGACAAATCGACTGGAATTTTTTGAGGATGTAACTAGGAAAATTGACAGGGGAGAGTCAGTGGATGTGGTGTACCTCGACTTTCAGAAAGCCTTCGACAAGGTCCCACATAAGAGATTAGTGGGCAAAAGTAGAGCACATGGTGTTGGGGGTAGGGTACTGACATGGATAGAAAATTGGTTGACAGACAGAAAGCAAAGAGTGGGGATAAATGGGTCCCTTTCGGAATGGCAGGCAGTGACCAGTGGGGTACCGCAAGGTTCGGTGCTGGGACCCCAGCTATTTACGATGTACATTAATGACTTAGATGAGGGGGGATAGTGTGAATTGTGAGGAAGATGCAATAAGGCTGCAGGGTGACTTGGACAGGTTGTGTGAGTGGGCGGATACATGGCAGATGCAGTTTAATGTGTGAGGTTATTCACTTTGGAAGTAAGAATAGAAAGGCAGATTATTATCTGAATGGTGTCAAGTTAGGAAGAGGGGATGTTCAACGAGATCTGGGTGTCCTAGTGAATCAGTCACTGAAAGGAAGCATGCAGGTACAGCAGGCAGTGAAGAAAGCCAATGGAATGTTGGCCTTCATAACAAGAGGAGTTGAGTATAGGAGCAAAGAGGTCCTTCTACAGTTGTACCGGGCCCTGGTGAGACCGCACCTGGAGTACTGTGTGCAGTTTTGGTCTCCAAATTTGAGGAAGGATATTCTTGCTATTGAGGGCGTGCAGCGTAGGTTCACTAGGTTAATTCCCGGAATGGCGGGACTGTCGTATGTTGAAAGGCTGGAGCAATTAGGCTTGTATACACTGGAATTTAGATGGATGAGGGGGGATCTTATTGAAACATATAAGATAATTAGGGGATTGGACATATTAGAGGCAGGAAACATGTTCCCAATGTTGGGGGAGTCCAGAACAAGGGGCCACAGTTTAAGAATAAGGGGTAGGCCATTTAGAACGGAGATGAGGAAGAACTTTTTCAGTCAGAGAGTGGTGAAGGTGTGGAATTCTCTGCCTCAGAAGGCAGTGGAGGCCAGTTCGTTGGATGCTTTCAAGAGAGAGCTGGATAGAGCTCTTAAGGATAGCGGAGTGAGGGGGTATGGGGAGAAGGCAGGAACGGGGTACTGATTGAGAGTGTTCAGCCATGATCGCATTGAATGGTGGTGCTGGCTCGAAGGGCTGAATGGCCTACTCCTGCACCTATTGTCTATTGTCTATTGTCTAAAATGCTGGAGTAACTCGGCAGGTCAGGCAGCATCTCCGGAGAGAAGGAATAGGTGATGTTTCAGTCCAACCCTTCTTCAGTCTGATTAAGGGTTCAGACCCAAAACATCGCCTATGCCTTTTCTCCAGAGATGCTGCCTGACCCGCTGAGTTACTCCAAGATTTTGTGTCTATCTTGTGCATCAGTGAGCTGGCTATTGGTGAGTAAGTTCCATCTGATAGCTATTGGCGAGTAAGTACCTTTGTTAGCAACGTCGGGAGTACTTTCCATCACTTTAGCATTCATTGAGAGTAGACTGACAGGATGGGAGTTAGTGAGATTGGATTCACCCTGCTTTTTGTAAGCGGGCATATCAGGGCAATTTTCCATACCAATAAAATTGTATGATCTTTCAGCACCCTTTCAGAGAATCTTTCCTGTAGTGGTGGCCAATAGTTATTTCCCACCCAACATCACTAGAGCAGGTTAACTGGTCATTAACGGTAGTGTCTTTGTGTAGGAGCTGGATGTGTTCAGATTGGCTGTTTTACAATAGTGACTGGTGTATTAAAGTACATCACCGACTAGAATGCAGTTTGGGAAATCCTGATAACGTGAAAGATACTGGCATGGAAGTTTGATGTTTCTGTATTACCATGATATATGCATGCATGTTTTTGTAATCGTCCTAGATTTGCACTGCAAATTATTTGCCGCTCATGGTTCCCAATTGTATGCACCAATTTAGTTTTGTATTAATTCATCTGGATGTTCATCATGGGACTAAAATAGTCGCTGTGCTGCTGCAGCTTTGTCATTATTGCTCTCATGTCTGAGGGCCACAGGGAGCTTCCTGGCTTTGGTCACCATGGTGAGAATGAGCTGAATGAAATTAGAATGATGCAGGGCTGCATTCTGATGCTGGTTCCTATTTCCTTGAGCACACAGCTGGGCTCCACAATGTTACATCCGCACCTCTGGATGGGGGGGGGAAAATTATCTTTGTCCTTCAAGGTTAGGATAACTGACATCACACTGCTTTTTATAGAGATAAATGACAGTGCATATTACTTAATTTTAACATCAGTTTGGCAACGCTCATCTGCAAAACAGGCTTTTGCTGTTTACTTGCCCTGAACCTTGCCCTGGCTGACTTTTCAGGATCAGCTGACTGTCCAGTTCGTCCCTGCTTTTTATGAATTTATTACAGTGACCTAAACTGGTCTTGAAAGCTTCACATTGGAATGGAATGAATCATGGTGCTGGAGAGTTATCAATTTGCCTGTATCTTTTCTTTAAAATAGTCATTATTTTTATGCCAAACCGAAGCACGCCTCTCTTTAAATATTTATGTCAAGGTTCTGATTAATATAAAAACAATATTTTGGTCTGGTCCAACAATTCAATATAATGTATAAAAAATTAAATATAAATGTATGTAATGTATATTAAATTAAATTTTCTCACAGATGTGACCCAATCTGGTGAATAGTTCCAGCATTTTAGATTTCAAGCATTTGCATTTTTGTTGATTTTCACAACATAAGGTCATAAGGTCATAAGGAATAGTAGAAGTAGGTCATTCGGCCCACCAAGTCTACTCCGCCATTCAATCAAGGCTGATCTATCTCTCCCTCCTAACCCCATTCTCCTGCCTTCTCCCCATAACCACTGATACCTGTACTAATCAAGAATCTATCTATCTCGGCCTTAAAAATATTCACTGACTTGGTCTTGACAGCCTTCTGTGGCAATCCCACAGATTCACTATCCTCTGACTAAAGATTATAGAATTAACTGGTGTGCTTTTACTTCCATTTGTTGGCAATATTTTTTAAAAGGCCACGCATTTGTTTACTATAGTTTTAAATGCTACTACATTAAATGGTGCCAGGTTCAGGGAGATGTAAGTGAAATTATATGTATGTGCTTCCGGTTAGATAGCTGGGGAGGCCTGGGTCTCAGTTCCTGACGCTTGTTCCCTGCGGGAGTTGATTTTGGGATTACCTCTTTGGACTGGGACATCTGTGACGCAATACTTATTGTGCCACAATTTCACCTGGGGCAATATCCCAGGACTGGTGACTTTGTTTCAAGCTCTTTGGAATTTTAACACGTACAAAATTGTGGTTGTTATGTTTCAATTTAGACGTTTGAAGTCTATGAGAAACAGAAATGTGATTAGGCCATTAGATCCCTAGGGGCTTCTCCGCTATTCAATAATCCCTATTGGGGTTGGACAGGATAGATGCAGGAAGATTGTTCCCGATGTTGGGGAAGTCCAGAACAAGGGGTCACAGTTTAAGGATAAGGGGGAAGTCTTTTAGGACCGAGATGAGAAAGTTTTTTTTCACACAGAGAGTGGTGAATCTGTGGAATTCTCTGCCACAGAAGGTAGTTGAGGCCAGTTCATTGGCTATATTTAAGAGGGAGTTAGATGTGGCCCTTGTGGCTAAAGGGATCAGGGGATATGGAGAGAAGGCAGGTACGGGATACTGAGTTGGATGATCAGCCATGATCATATTGAATGGCGGTGCAGGCTCGAAGGGCCGAATGGCCTACTCCTGCACCTATTTTCTATGTTTCTATGTTTCTAACCTCAGCACCACTCCCCCGCATTAATCCCATATCTCTTGATTTTCTCTTATTATCTAAAAATCTGTTCATCTCTGTCCTGAATATATTCAACATGTGAGCCTTCACAACACACTTGTGCAGAAAATTCCAAAGATTCAACACCTTCTGGATGAAATGTAACTCACCTCAATCCTGATTGGCTACCACTGATTTTGAGACTCAGACCCCTGAAATTTAGTTATTAAGGGTCTAAGAGAATCTAGGGCTGGTGCAGGAAAGTGGTCCTGGGTAAACGAATAGCTGTAATCTTATTGAATGGTGGTGCAAGCATGAAGGGTCAAAGGTTTACACCTACTTCTGTTTCTTACATTCTTCAAACGTCTAAAATTGGTACACAGTAAGAGGAAACATCATACCAGGTCTATTCTGTCAAGCCCTGGTATGTTTCAATACGATCATTTCTCTTTCTAAATTCCAGAGAATTCTGGTTCATTCTGCTTAATCAATTATCATTGGCTGTTCATTCCATCCCAGGAATCAATCTGGTGAATCTATGTTCCACTTCATGTTTGACAATTACATCCTTTCTTAGGGGGAGAGACCAGGCCCATATACAATCGTCCAGCAGCAGCCTTGCCAGAGCTATACATCATTGCAGTAAGGCACCTTTACGCCTGCACCTGTTGTAGTTCGTGCCCTATGAACAGAATAGTCAGACAACCAAAATCATTTAACCTCTTTATTCTACTCACCCAGGTGGGAGAGAGCCTAGCTACTGGAGCGTTCAGAAACGCTCAGGCAGCTAGTGTAGCCTCTCTCTCCAAAAGCTAGCATTTACACACCTTTTATACCCTAAATACATGTGCCAGTATTTTTCCATCACTGCCTTATATGGCAAGTTTACAATGTCCTATAAATCTTTATGTGTCTTTCGGGACCTCCGTGTCAGTCGTGTCCATCGTGACCTCTTCTTTCTTGGGAACAAAGGGCAGTCCATATGGCAAGATGTTCTTCTTAACACTTCAAAGCTTTGAGGCCAGTTGCTGATATCAGAGGATACGATCAGCCATAAACCGCGCTTCCATGCTGACAACAGGATACCCCAGGAATAATCCGAGCTGGAGCTTTTACACTCCTGCAATAAAACCCACATTGCTGCATTCGTAATGTTCGTCCTTACACACCAATGGCCACATTACATGTGTCTCTCAAACTGACGAAGGGTCTCAACCCGAAACGTTACCCATTCCTTCTCTCCAGAGATGCTGCCTGTCCCACTTAGTTACTTCAGCATTTTGTGTCTGTCTTGCATGTGTCTTCCGAATTGTTTGCTTCATCTGGGCATTGGCTTTCAATTCCCTTCTGGCATACAGCTCCCTCTAAATACAAACAGCTTTCTGTCTTGGTGTAAAGAAGAAGCTCTGCATTTTTATCTTTTGTGGTCAACCTCACCATTTTCAACATTATGTTGATGTGCCGCGTTCTCACCCATTCACTGTACCTAGCCGTACCCCCCAGAGCCCCTAATCTAACTGCCACCTCTCTTTGTTTCATCAGCAAAGTTGGATATATTACCCTTGAGTCCTTCATGCAAATCATTGATATAGATTGTGAATAATCTGGCCCACAGCGCCAGTCCCTGCCTCAACACCACAACTATAAATAGACACAAAATGCTGGAGTGTCTCAGCGGGTCAGGCAGCATTTCAGGAGAAAAGGAGTAGGTGACATTTTGGGTCGAGACCCTTCTTCCGACTTCTTCACCTCACTAGTTATTGTCTCCCAACCCAAAAACGATTTATTTATTCCTCGTCCCACTTTGGTTTGTTAACTGATCCTCAAACCACACCAGTATATCACCCCAAAACCGTGCACTCTAGTTTTGTCCAGCAACCACTTAGGTGATACATTCACTTTAGTCCAGATACAGGCTCACTCAGGCTTTACACACAGTAGCTGCGTAAGGCATCTTTACTCCAGTGTTCAAATCCTTTTCCCTGCGGAAGATGCAATGATCCATCAAAAATGAGGTTTTACTGAGATGGATAGCTCTACTGCAGTGCCTGATCATTAGAGTAAGTTGTGAGTAAATATTCAATTTAAATAGTTGTTTGTATTTTTGAGTTGAGCAAGGCAGTGAACAACAAAGATGAAGCTGAGAGTACTCCTGAGCCAGGTTCTACATGGGTTAGATCTGGGATAACGTTTGACAGTCTGGGTTAGTCAAACTGAGCCCTCATCTCTGAAGGGCATTGTGTGGCATTAGCAGGTTCAGCACACTGCCACCTATGACTGAGTTAACAAATGTGTGCGTCTGAGCAACTGATGGCTGCTATGTTTAGCTTAGTTTAGAGATACAGCACGAAATAGGCTCTTCGGCCCACTGAGTCCACACCGACCTGTGATCCCCACACACTCACGCTATCCTACACAACAGGGACAATTTACAATCTTTATCGAAGCCAATTAACCTACAATCCTGTACGTCTTTGGAGTGCAGTAGGAAACAGGAGCACCTGGGGAAAACACATGTGGTCATAGGGAGAACGTACAAAACCCGTACAGCTCTCGCAGTCAGAACCCAACCCTGGTCTCTGGCGCTATAAAGCAGCAACTCTACCGCTGCACCATATGTCTTTGCTTTAAACTCTAGCACTCCCTCCTTAATCCCACTGCCTCTCCTTCTTCTCCCTCTTCCTTAACAATCTGACTTAAATCCTATGTCCAGCAGACCTCATGTGGTTTAGATTTTCGTTTGATTATGCCTTGAATAGGCTGCATGGGCCACTTACATCATCAGAGGTCCTAAATAAAAATAAGTGTTTTTTATTTTCAACAGCAATCTGGAATATCTTGCAAAGAAGCCAGTAGGTAAATAAGAATTTTAATTTCATGCAACCAGAGGTTGTGTTGTAGAGTCTGCTGCTACAAGGGCAATGTTGAAAATTAAATTAAACCGAATGGGAATCGATGAACTGATGGGTGAATGGAAGATTCAATGGAAATGAAACGCTCTGTGTGGACAGAGGAGTGGGAACCGGGACTAATGGGTAAACCCAAGCTCAGGCAGAGGTATGAAGGGTTGAATGGTGCCCAGCGTTGTGAGATCCTGCCGCCAGAGTGAATAAAAGAGAGCCATACGTGGTAAAGTGAGTTGAACATGCATTACACGGAGAAGAATCGTGTTCAAGCTGTATGGCAGGCTGCCTTTATTAAATGATATACAAAACTCTGCAGAGATTTTGTGAAGGATTATTACCTTGCAGAAGAAAAAATGCCTTTTTTATGGAACAGCTGAAGAATCCGAAATGCTGCCGGGAACACATAATCCACTGATGTATTCCAGTCACTCCTTGTTCATCTTTTCTGTTTTAAAGCTGTGCTATATTGTGAGACAATACATTTTGTGTCAAGCTCCTACACAGCCAGGTTCTGAAGCCTTGCTCCATTGATCTGAATGGAAAACACACCTCATGGTCCACAGTTCCCTTCTCTGATGCTACGGGAATATCACACATGGGAAAACATGAGGATCTTTTACAGAACACCAATGTTTTGGTTTTTTTTATACCATTAGTTTCAGTTTTAGAACAGAAGGTGAATTAAGACCGGATGAAATTTGGACGGCTTGTTCATATTGTAGAAATTGGGGTGTACCCCCCACAATTAAAGCAGGCATATTGGCATTCATTACTGGAATAGCATTCACAATTTGGTTTAGTTTTCTCCCTCAACTTTGCCAGTCCAGATTTTTTTCTGCTCAATCTTCCTCGCCTCTATGTTCCGCAGTCTCCAATGTTTTACTGTGTCGCAACCTTGTTGTGAACATCCAGAACATCCAGCCTGCCACTCGTCTACAGTCCCCTCAGTCTGATTCCCAACTCCCCCAATCCCCTCTTTCTGATCTTCCACAATTCCCACTTGATATCCCGTTACTGCCCAATCCCCATTTTCTGATTATCTCCCCACAATCCCTCTTCAATGGCCCCTGTTCCTCCACAATCTCCAGTCTCCGATTGCCCCACTTTCCCACACAATCCTCATTCGCCAATCTCCCACTCTCCTACATTTCCCAATTCCAGTCTCCAGCTCCCCCATAATTCCCAACTTCCAATTTTCCACTCCTCCAGAAAATTTCAACCCCAGTCGTTTCCCCTTCCACAACCACATGAAGTTACCTATTGATAGTCCTGCCCCTGCAACTCACATCTAGCCATCAATGACCCTTTCTCACTCGACTCCATCCAGGCTGGGCTCCATGCTCCAACTCCGAGCCATTCACTCCATAGATGCTTCAGCTGTTGTCCTCACCCTATCTTTGGAAGCAAAGGAGAGGGGTATTTTTTTATGAACTAGAAGCACTTGTTGTGTTGTGGCAACCAAGGTCTTTGTCTTGGTTTCAACTGATAATTGATTCAGTGAACTATTAAACAAAATCATTGTTGCTTTGTCACATTATTTCTGCACTGGTGTATTCTTATGGGGCTATTAGAACTTCTTGACTTGTATATTGAAATTCCCATCCTTATTTTCCACTTCCACTTTATCTCTGAATCCCTCACCCTCCCCATCCCTCCCTCCCCCCCAAACAGCCTGACACCTCTGCACTTCCCAAATAAAAAAGATTCTGCACAGAAAGCATCCTATCTGGATGCATCACAGTTTGTTATGGCCAGAAAAAACATCTCTCTATATATTCCTCTTCAACTCCTTTAATCATCTAAAGAGATAGAAACATAGAAACATAGAAAATAGGTGCATGAGGCGACCATTTGGCCCTTCGAGCCAGCACTGCCATTCATTGTGATCATGGCTGATCATCTACAATCAGTAACCTGTGCCTGCCTTCTCCCCACATTCCTTGATTCCACTAGCCCCTCGAGCTCTATCTAACTCTCTTTTAAATTCATCCAGTGAATTGGCCACCACTGCCTTCTGTGGCAGAGAATTCCACAAATTCACAACTTTCTGGATGAAAACGTTTCTTCTCACCTCAGTTTTAAAGGGCCCCTGGTTCTGGAGTCCCCCAAAATTGGGAACATTTTTCCTGCATCTAGCTTTGTCCAGTCCTTTTATAATTTTATACGTCTCTGTAAGATCCCCTCTCATCCTTCTAAACTCCAGTGAATACAAGTCCAGCCTTTCCAATCTTTCCTCATATGACAATCCCTCCATCCCAGGGACTAACCTCGTGAACCTACGCTGCACTGCCTCAATAACAAGGACGTCCTTCCTCAAATTAGGAGACCAAAACTGCACACAATACTCCAGATGTGGTCTCACCAGGGCCCTAAACAACTGTAGAATGACCTCTACTTGCTCCTATACTCAAATCCTCTCATTATGAAGGCCAACATGCCATTAGCTTTCTTCACTGCCTGCTGTACCTGCACGCTTACTTTCAGTGACTGGTGTACAAGGACATCAAGGTCTCATTGAACTTCCCCTTTACCTACTCTGACACCATTGAGATAATAATCTGCCTCCTTGTTTTTGCCACCAAAGTGGATACCCTCACCAAAGTGGGATGCATCTGCCCAGTCACTCAACCTGTCCAAGTCACCCTGCAACCTCCTAACATCCTCTTTACAGTTCACACTGCCACCCAGCTTTGTGTCATCTGCAAACTTGCTAGTGTTACTTCTAATTCCATCATTCAAATCATTAATATATATTGTATATAGTGGCGGCTCCAGCACCGAGCCTTGCTGCACTTCACTCTCCACTGCCTGCCATTCTGAAAAGGACCCGTTTATTCATACTCTTTGCTTCCTGTCTGCCAACCAATTCTCGGTCCATGTCAATACCTACCTCCAATACCACCTGCTCTAATTTTGCTCACCAACCTCCCTTGTGGGACCTTATCAAACGGTTTCTGAAAGTCTAGATACATTACATCCACTGGCTCTCCTTCATCCATTTTACTTGTCATATCCTCAAAAAATTCCAGAAGATTAGTCACGCAGGATTTCCCCTTCATAAATCCATGCTGACTTGGACCAATCATTACTGCTATCCAAATGCACCATTATTACCTCTTTAATAATTGACTCCAGCATCTTCCCCACCACCGATGTCAGGCTAACTGGTCTATAATTCCCTGTTTTCTCTCTCGTTCCTTTCTTGAAAAGTGGGATAACATTAGCTACCCTCCAATCCACAGGAACTGATCCTGAATCTATTGAACATTGGAAAATGATCACCAATACGTCCATGATTTCTAGAGCCACCTCCTTGAGTACCCTGGGATGCAGACCATCAGGCCCTGGGGATTTATCAGCCTTCAGTCCCATCAGTCTACCCAATACTATTTCTCGCCGAATGCAAATTTCTGTCAGTTCCTCTGTCTCCCAGGATCCTCTGTCCTCTAGTACATCTGGGAGGTTGTTTGTGTCTTCCTTAGTGAAGACAGATCCAAAGTACCTGTTCAACTCTTCCGCCATTTCCTTGTTACCCATAATAATTTCACCTGTTTCTGCCTTCAAGGGATCCACATTTGGCTTTACTAATCTTTTTCTCTTAACATACCTAAAGAAGCTTTTACTGTCCTTTATACTCTTGGCCAGCTTTGCTTCTTACCTCATCTTTTCAGCCCGTATTGCCCTTTTTGTTATCTTCTGTTGTCCTATGAAAGTTGCCCAACCTCTGGCTTCCCGCTACTCTTTGCTATGTTATACATCTTTTCCTTTAGTTTTATTCCATCTCTAACTTCCCTTGTCAGCCACGGTTGCCTCTTACTCCCCTTAGAATCTTTCTTCCTCTTTTGAATGAAATGATCCGGCATCTTCTGGATTATGCCCAGAAATTCCTGCCATTGCTGTTCCACCGTCATTCCTGCTAGGATCCCATTCCATTCGACCTAGGCCAGCTTCTCTCTCATGCCTTCATAGTCCCCTTTGTTCAACCTCAACACTGCCTTTACTGGTTTAACCGTCTCCCTTTCAAATTCCAGATTAAAACTAATCATATTATGGTCACTACCTCCTTTACCTTGAGTTCCCTTATTAAATCTGGTTCATTGGACAACCCTAATCCAGAATTGCCTTCTCTCTGATAGGCGAGGTGCTCTAAGAATCCATCTCGGAGGCACTCTACAAACTCCCTTTCAGAACCAACCTGAATTTCCCAGTCTACCTGCATATTGAAATCCCCCATAACCTTTGTTACATGCCAATTTTAACTCCTGCTGCAACTTACACCCTATATCCAGGCTAGTGATTGGGGGTCTGTAGATAACTCCCATTAGTATATTCTTACCGTTACAATTCCTCAACTCTATCCAGAGTGAATCTACATCGTCAGTCCCTATGTCACTCCTCGCAAAAGTCTGAATTCCATCCCTCACCAACAGAGTTACCCCACCTCCTCTGCCCACCTGCCTGTCCTTTCTATCGGCCGTATAACCCTGTATATTCAGCTCCCAGTCCTGATCCTTCTGCAGCCACGTCTCTGTATCCCCACAATGTCATATCTACCAATCTCTAACTGAGCCTCAAGTTCATCCACTTTACTTCTTATACTTCGCGCATTCATATATAGTACTTTTAATCCTTTGCTCATCTCACCTTTCACATCGATTCCTATTACACTTGGCCATTCTCTCCTATTCCTTCGTGAGCTTTCTGTCCCGTAAATTCTGGGGTCTTTCTTAACTTTTCCTATACTTTCTTTCTCTTTAACTCCATCCTTGACTATCCCATTTGAAACGTCACCCATTCCTTCTCTCCTGAGATGCTGCCTGACCTGCTGAGTTACTCCAACATTTTGTGAATAAATACCTAACATATCAGTTAAGTCATTTTCTATACTCAAGTGAAGACATCTATTGAAATCTGATCTTATTATGTAATTATTCTAATGTGGTCTGCACCCCTTAAAAGCTCATGCTGCTCTGCAGTAACGCCACTACAAAGGTACTTAAATTGGTAGCAGCCTGCTTTGATACCCTGATGTGAATGTGCTGTTCTTTATCTCTTGGATTATCTGCGTAAACAAAACTGGCCAATAATTTGCAGACAAGATGTGTGGGAAGGAACTGCAAATGCTGATTTAAACCAAAGATAGACACAAAGAGCTGGAGTAACTCAGCAGGACATGTAGCTTCTCTGGAGAAAAGGAACAGGTGACGTTTTGGGTCAAGAGCCTTCTCCAGCTTTTTGTGTCTGTCGTCAATAATTGTTTATAATTGCTATTTCTGTCAAAAAAGCTCAAGGTTTGCACAGACAGTGGTCACTGAAGAGATAGCAGAAAGTGGCATTGTCTTGCTTCACTCTAGAATCAGTGGGTGTGAAATTACATAAAGTATGAGGTGAGACCTTGGTATTCAAAGAATCTGGTATTAATATGTGCTAGATAAAATGGTTTAATTGCCCAGGTAATTCGAAACATCAGTAAAAACTCATCCCTTCCCACCCAAACTATACCTTCCCCTGCAACCGCAGGAGATGCAACACCTGTCCCTATATCTCCTCTCTCGGCTCTGTCCAGTGACCCCAACAACAGTCCTTTCAGGTTAGGCAGAGGTTCACTTCCTCCTCTAACCTCATCTACTGTATCCGTTTTCAAGATGTGGACTCTTATACATCGGCGAGACCAAACGTAGACTGGGCAATCGTTCCGATGAACACTTTCGCTCAGTCCGCCTGAACCCACCTGATCTCCCAGTTGCTAAACACTTTAGTTACCCTTCCCATTCCCACACTGACCTTTCTGTCCTTGGTCTCCTCCATTGTCAGAGTGAGGCTAAACGCAAATTGGAGGAACAGCATCTCATATTTCGCTTGGGCAGTTTACAGCCCAGTGGGATGAATATTCATTTCTCTAACTTCAAGTAATCCCAACATTCCGTCTGTCTCTATCCCTCCCTCACCCAAGTCGCACTTGCTTCCCGTTGTCACCCTACAAACAGGTAACAATGGCCTGTTTCCTTTATCATCGTAACTTTTTTGCATATCTTTCATTCATTGTTCTTTATCTCTCTACATCATCGTCTACATCCCTCGTTTCCCTTATCCCTAACCACTGAAGAAGAGTCTCGACCCGAAACGTCATCCATTCCTTCTCTCCAGAGATGCTGCCTGTCCCGCTGAGTTACTCCAGCATTTTGTGTCTACCTTTGATTTAAACCATAATCTGCAGTCCCTTCCTACACAATAATATATATATATATACACTGACCATGAAAACCCCCTGCCTACAGCAACCTGACCTCGAGTTACAGCATAAACCTATGGAAGCTGGAAATGGTGTGAATTAGTGCTAGTTTGCAATTCTGGGCTGTGAATTGTGCCTCCTGGGAATGGTGCTTCTTATTTCATATGTTTTTATATCAAAAACAGAACCAGACTATCAGCATCAAGACATTACTTGCATAATTATGGTACTATATATGTATGCATCACATATATTCAATGCCATTGAATTATCATTATATTGATAATTATCAATATATATTCAATAATTGAATCATCAATATATATTACAGAGCTAAGGTGCCATTATATATGTATACATTCCATGCATATCTTGTCCCATATGAAGTATTGTTCCGAAGATAGACATAAAGAGTTGGAGTAACTCAGCGGTTCAGACAGCATCTCTGGAGAAAAGGAATAGGCGACGTTTCGGGTCGAGACCCTTCCTCAGACTAAATATTATTCTCTTCATCACATGAAAGAAAGCCTTGGAGGGTAGACTATTTAGATTCAGTGGAGTGATGATGGGTTGGCGCATGAAAGCAGGTAAACCTGGGCTTTATTGCCTTGAGTGTAGAAGGTCAAACACTGACTCAACTGTGATATTTAAAATGACAATGGAATTGTCAAAGGTGGATGTGGGAAAGCTGTGGCGGGAGGATCCAAAATAAAAGAGCATATTGTTGCAATTGGCAACAGGCCACTTGGGAATGCAATCATGCAGCATGTTTTATAAAAAGTAAATGTCTCCTGTGAAAGGTTTGCGGGTGCTGGATCTAATGAATTTTGAAAGACTGAGTTTGTGAAGCATTTGAACAGTAAAAGTGTTAGTGGTGATGGAGCGAGCGAGGCATGCTACACGCATAGTGGGGAAACAATTACTTGAATGAGGAAGCAAGCTTGAAGCTAATTTTCTGGTTCCAGTTTGGAGAGCTATTCTTTTGTTGTGGCTATTTTTACAAAAGAGATCATCTAATGTCACTAATAGAGATCTGTTTATGCAACTATTTTCGCTGAATGAATGTTTGTGAGAATGTCAGGAAAGTTTCTCACAGAGGTGTGATTCGGCTCTGGTTTTGGGGAGTTAACAGAAGGGGAGCACCAGCTGTGGGGGATTAGCATGTTCACACAAATCCCCTTCTGGGGAGTAGCCACAGTCATCTTTTCACTCCATCTACAGAGGTTGCCTTGAAGATAACATCACACTTGCCACATGGTGTACGATATTTGTCATTATCCTCTAAAACCTTTGGGACATTCGGAGTTGAGGTAAATGAGAAGTTTTCCAAGTAACAGTTGCTGACTCATGCACCATCAGGAACTACAGTGTCCCTGCCCCATCTGATTGAGAGGGGCAGCTAAGCAAAGGAAATAAATGGGTCAAAAGCTCTGAGATAAAGGCACATGGTGCGAATACAGATAAAGGAACATGACAAACATTGAAATACACATCTGTAGGACATGCTCAACATGTCAGGATGTGCTGATGGAGGGAGGAAAAAAAGCCAGAATGTATGGCTTACTGCGGAAATGGCCGGCTCTGAAACAGTGAGATGGAGTGGGAAAGGTCAGACTAAGAGTGAGATACCACATCACTTTGATCTTGCTGTCTGTAGCCTCCTACACAGTCATAATGAGTCGTCATGTAAGTTTGAGAAATCGTGCCTCATCTTCCAACTGGGCACATTGCAGTTTTCTGGACTAAATGTTAAATTGTGCAGCTTCAGACAGTTTCTCTGCATCAGAACTGGATGTAGGTCTGTCTAATGGAGTGATTACAATGGAGGGATCAGGTTTCTCCCTTGTGACAGTGCCATCTTCCTTGGGTGCCGCTCTGACCACTTTAACTGGCTGACAGACCAGGAGAGGCCAGTTCTCAACATTATAGCTATTGGTTGGCCGCTTGAACCCTGTCTGCCCGCTCTCTATAAAACCCAGGCATTTGAGCCAAAGGAGGAGACTGGGAGAAGGGAGTGGACGAGAGAGGAAGCAGAAGAGAAAGTGGAAGATAGAAGAGACTGAGGAAGGGAGATTAAGTGGCCTGGCTCCCTCAAGAAAGACTGACCTACTGGGACAGACCTGAGACCACCAGCGCCACTGTGTGGTCAAGACAGGACTGCCGGGACAGTACTGCCCTGGACAGCAAGCTACTGTACCTGAGGCCAAGTCTGAGCAGCTGGGGCAAGCCTGAGATGCCAGAACCTCTTCCTGCCACAGACCACGAGGGACTGCGGCCTCACACAGCCACAGAGGCAAAGTCTGGACACTGAATCCTATGATAGTAAGTACATTAAAATTTATTAGTTAGCCAATCCAAAGACTGCCAGCCTGGCCCCTTCAAGCTCAAAGCTGAGCTGCCAGGAAGAAACCTGTACCATCAACGCCTCCTCGAGGCAAGGAGCAACTGCAGGAAGAAGCCTGAGATCACCACGCCTCCTCCTTCGAAGACCAGGACTAAGCTGCCGAGACAAGCCCAGATTGGCAACGTCATCACACATGTGCTCTGATGACAAGGGGCAGCGCCCCCATGTGGTCCTGGACTTTCTTACCCCTAGAATAAATCACATAGTTCACCTTACTGCAAGTGTCAGTGTGGTGGTCACTGTTGAACCACGAATGTTCCCCGGCACCACAGCCTCCATTATTATTGCTTTAAAAAGTGCAAGCTTGGTTTAAATGGTGTTAGCTGCTCACAAAATTGGTTCTATCTTGACGGGTAGGCCAGTGATTTTAGTTTAGTTTAGTTTATTGTCACGTGTACTGAGGTACAGTAGAAAGCTATTTTGTTGCATGCTGTCCAGTCAGTGGAAAGATTATACATGGCTACAATCAAGTTAATGGCTAATGTAACCTCACTTTTTAAAAAGGGAGGGAGAGAGAAAACGGGGAATTATAGACCAGTTAGCCTAACATCGGTAGCGGGGAAAATGCTAGAGTCAGTTATTAAAGATGTGATAGCATCACATTTGGAAAGTGGTGAAATCATCGGACAAAGTCAGCATGGATTTATGAAAGGCAAATCATGTCTGACGAATCTTATAGAATTTTTCGAGGATGTAACTAGTAGAGTGGATAAAGGAGAACCAGTCGATGTGTTATATCTGGACTTTCAGAAGGCCTTCGACAAGGTCCCACATAGGAGATTGGGGTACAAACTTAAAGCACATGGTATTGGGGGTTCAGTGTTGAGGTGGATAGAGAATTGGTTGGCGGACAGGAAGCAAAGAGTAGGAATAAACGGGTCCTTTTCGGAATGGCAGGCAGTGACTAGTGGGGTACCGCAAGGCTCAGTGCTGGGACCCCAGTTATTTACAATATATATTAATGATTTGGACGAGGGAATTGAATGCAACATCTCTAAGTTTGCGGATGACACGAAGCTGGGTGGCAGTGTTAGCTGCGAGGAGGATGCTAGGAGGCTGCAGAGTGACTTGGATAGATTAGGAGAGTGGGCAAATGCATGGCAGATGCAATATAATGTGGATAAATGTGAGGTCATCCACTTTGGCGGCAAGAACAGGAAAGCAGAGTATTACCTGAATGGTGGCCAATTAGGAAAAGGGGAGATGCAACGTGACCTGGGTGCACCATTCATTGAAAGCAAGCGTGCAGGTGCAGCAGGCAGTGAAGAAAGCGAATGGTATGTTAGCATTCATAGCAAGAGGATTTGAGTATAGGAGCAGCGAGGTTCTGCTGCAGTTGTACAGGGCCTTGGTGAGACCGCACCTGGAGTATTGTGTGCAGTTTTGGTCTCCTAATCTGAGGAAAGACATTCTAGCCTTAGAGGGAGTACAGAGAAGGTTCACCAGATTGATCCCTGGGATGGCAGGACTTTCATATGAAGAAAGACTGGATAGACTAGGCTTATACTCGCTGGAATTTAGAAGACTGAGGGGGGATCTTATTGAAACATATAAAATTCTTAAGGTGTTGGAGAGGCTAGATGCGGGAAGATTGTTCCCGATGTTGGGGAAGTCCAGAACCAGGGGTCACAGCTTAAGGATAAGGGGGAGGTCTTTTAGGACCGAGATGAGAAAACATTTCTTCACACAGAGAGTGGTGAGTCTGTGGAATTCTCTGCCACAGAACGTAGTTGAGGCCAGTTCATTGGCTATATTTAAGAGGGAGTTAGATGTGGCCCTTATGGCTAAAGGGGTCAGGGGGTATGGAGAGAAGGCAGGTACAGGTTACTGAGCTGGATGACCACCCATGATCATATTGAATGGCGGTGCAGGCTTGAAGGGCCGAATGGCCTACTCCTGCACCTATTTTCTATGTTTCTATGTTTCTATCCACAGTGTTCAGATACAGGTTAAAGGAAATAACATTTTTTCATGCAAGATAAAGTCCAACAAGTCCACTTAAAGATAGTCTCCATTGAGGCAGATGGTAGCTCAGGACCACTCTCTAGTTGGTGATAGGATGGTTCAGTTGCTTGATAGTAGCTGGGAAGATGCTGTCCCTGAATCTGGAGGTGTGTGTTTTCAAACTTCTGTTCCTCTTGCTTAATGGGAGAGAGGAGAAAAGGGAGTGTCTGGGGATAGTCTCATCCTTGATGATGCTGGTGGCCTTGCCGAGGCAGCGTGAAGTGTAGATGGAGTTAATAGAAGGGAGGCTGGTTTGTGTGATGGTCTGGGCTGCGTCCACAATTCTCTGCAATTTCCTGCTGTCTTGGATGGAGCTGTTCCTAAACCATGTCGTGATGCATCCGGATGAAATGCTTTCTATGGTGCATCCACACGTAGCCGGTGATGGCTGTATCGTGTATCTGGTACAATTAGCATCAAGTTTGTGCATTGGGCTGTCAAAGGCTTTGGACAACAAGTTTAGCCCCCAAGGTATTTTATGCTTAAAATAAATGCATGAATAAAAAAGTTTACAACTGTTAAAAATTGAAATGCAAACTGTAAAAGCATAAGATTAAGACCCAGTAAGTCAGCACCTGAAAGGAAAAGAAATCTAGAATTTGGAAACAAATCTGCTGAAACTTGATGCTTTCCAAACCGTGGCTGCTCAGCTTTGAGTTTAAAAACTGACCAAATGGCGGAGAGATTTTATGGTGTCAAAGATGCTGTTCTCTGGATGAGACTTTGAACTGAGACCTCGTATGAATGTTTGCACAGAACAATTGCACAGTATTATTTGAAGAATAGCACGGCTGTTTAGCCACCACCATGGTAAGCATTACCACTTTAACTAACTCTGGTCATTCAACTCATTTGGACCTTGCTCGTTTGTGGTCTTTGATCTGCTGATCTAATGAGCATCACCACCACCTCCACTAAATGATAAAAGAGAAACTTTGCAATTGCTTGGAACATACTACGTGATGTTCCAAATGGAGAATATTGGTATTTGCATTGGTTTACTACATTCATCCATTAGACAGGAATTGGGACACTCATGACGGCCAAAGACAAGGATAAGACAGGCTTTGAGAGGGCTTTTGGAAGTAAGGAAACAATGTAGTAAGCTGCATAAAGAAGCACATTGCAGAGGTTTGGGTGCATGTCTGTAAGCTTAGAATGGTCTTAATTTGGGACTTAAAATGCAGAGTTTGTACATCATTGAACTCTGAAGTAATGCTCAGAGATAACACTGAAAGGACACAGCCTTAAATGTGCAGCAATCAAGTGATTAAGCCTGGCAATGTCAGCAATAATATAATTTGCTTTGATCCATGACTTTTGTGTACTTTTAGCCAGCTTTTTTAGCCCCCTGAACTGAAAAATATATCATTACATTGCATTGTATCTATTCTTAAAATCATTTGAGCATCTTAAATAGGTTATATTTTCAAGGTTCTTGGATCTTTTTCTTCATTGTTCTTAAAATGACTAAATTATTGATTGATGATGCAGAAAGTAAACAATGTTATCGAAACCAGCAAATTAAACTCAGAAAATAGTTGCAGAATACAGCTGCATGATATGTCAACGTTAGAGAATGCATAATATTACATTGACTTCACAAATTCAACCTTCCAGATGTCAACGTACAGGGCATGATCAGCAAGTTTGCAGATGACACAAAGGTAGGGGGGGTGGTGAATAGCGAGGAAGGGATCTGCAAGCTGCAGGAAGATATAGATGAGATGGTCAGATGGGCGGAGCAGTGGCAGATGGAATTTAATCCTGAAAAGTGCGAGGTGATGCACTTTGGCAGAAATAAATTGGAGAGGGAGTACACCATGAATGGAAGGACCCTAGGGAAGACAGGGGTACAGAGGGACCTTGGAGTACAGGTACACAAGTCCTTGAAGGCAGCAGGACAGGTGGACAGGGTGGTTAAAAAGGCATATGGGTTACTGGCCTTCATTAGCCGGGGCATCGAATATAAAAGTAGGGGGATAATGATGGAATTGTACAGAACACTGGTGAGGCCACAGCTGGAGTATTGTGTACAGTTCTGGTCACCACATTATAGAAAGGATGTGATAGCTTTGGAGAGGGTGCAGAGGAGATTCACCAGGATGCTGCCAGGGATGAAGGGCCTCGGCTATGAGGGGAGACTGGGCAGACTGGGGTTGTTTTCCCTAGAGTTGAGAAGGCTGAGAGGGGACATGATCGAGGTGTACAAGATCATGAGGGGCATAGATAAGGTAGATGGCGGGGAACTTCTTCCACTGGTGGAAGGTTCAACAACGAGGGGACATAGATACAGGGTAAGGGAAGGGAGGTTTCGGGGGGATGTGAGAAAGAACTTTTTCACCCAGAGGGTTGTTGGAGTCTGGAACTCACTGCCTGGGGTGGTGGTGGAGGCGGGAACACTCACAACGTTTAAGAGGCATTTGGATGGGCACTTGAAATGTTACAACATTCAGGGCTACGGTCCAAATGCGGGAAAATGGGATTAAAATTAGACTGTGTTTGGTAACGGGTGGCGCGGACACGATGGGCCGAAGGGCCTCTTTCTGTGCTGTAGGACTCTATGACTCTATGACTTCCATTCAGCCTATTTTGTCAAATTGATCCATGAAGCTCTGGGAAAGTTTGGACATTTTAAATGTATGCATTAATCATCTTATTCTGAATCAAGAAGGAGCTAGGTGTTCTGTCCTAATTTACCTTTTGGCAATAATAGGTAGCTGGAACTGTACTGACTATTCCCAAAATAACATCAGTCATCTGAAGCATGATGGGAAAGCATGTCCTTTATTTTGAGTTTGTCTTCTACTCACTTCTCACTTTGTGGGCTCTGAACTGTCATATTCCTTGGAAGAAGTATTGGGAAGCAAAAGGAGGAATGAGGTCCTGCACATGTATTTTAGGAGCAAGCCAATAAATTGAAGAGTGGAGCCTTCTAGGCTACAATCTCTGGATTATTTCTCGTCTCGCAAACTAGTGAGTATAGGAATATAAGAGAAAAGGTCAGATGAATGCATGTTCACAGGCAGATGAGGTGATTAAGAAAGCAAAGATAGACACAAAGTGCTGGAGTAACTCAGTGGGTCAGGCTCTGGAGAAAAAGGGTGGCATTTCAGATCGGGACCCTCAGTCTGAAATTGGGATGGGGTGGGGGAGGGAGGTTGGGTGAAGAACTGGAGGCAAGAAAAGATCTGTGGAATTCATTGCCACAGATGGCTGTAGAGGCCAAGTCAATGGATATTTTTAATACGAAGATTGATAGATTCTTGATTAGTAAGGGTGTCAGGGGTTATGGGGTGAAAGCAGGAGATGTGGTTGAGAGGGAAAGATAGATCAGCCATGATTGAATGGCAGAGTGGACTCGATGGGCCGAATGGCCTAGTTCTACTCCTGGAAGTTATGAATAGATTTTCCAATGGATTGGTGTACAGTATTATTTTCCACCCCTCTGCTTCCAGAGGTATAAATTTAATTTGGATAAAGCTCTGTGAGCCAGTAGTCCTTTTGTAACCAGTTCATCTTTTTAGCATGTGTGACTCAGGCAATAAATATTGATGAACTGCTCGGACCTTGGTCTCCGGTGGACACAAGCCATTCACACTAAAAAGAAAATATTGTTTGTTTTGTGTGCACAGGGTGTTTGCACAATGACCACTGCCTTTCTGCATTTCTTCTTTCTGGCTTCTTTCTGCTGGGTTTTGACTGAGGCTTGGCAATCTTACATGGCTGTCACAGGGAAGATTAGAACAAGGCTCATCCGCAAACGCTTTCTATGCCTTGGCTGGGGTAAGCATTAATATCCATGTCAATGTTTCATTTTGGTGAACTATATTTATGTGTTCCTTAGAAACCTATTTTGCTTTAAAAAAAATTGTGTTCTTTCCCCTTTCATTGAAGATAATTGGCCCATCTTTGACCATCCTGTGAAAAAAAAGGTTGTATTTGTATTCCTCCTTATGTGCAGTGATACAGTTTTCTTATGAAATATAATTTATTTCTTCAGGATTGCCTGCATTGGTGGTGGCAATATCTATGGGATTTACAAAGGCTAAAGGATATGGTACATCAAATTAGTAAGTTGCTTCAAAGCTCTTTGGCTTCTTCCACAGCTGCTACTGTCAACATCTGCTGTTCTCTACAAATTAGAGGGACAAAAGATAGGGCTTTCGTGTCAGACCAGGATCACCAGGTTCTCCCTATTCCTCCCGATCTATTTGCCCTGAACTCCTCTCACTTTCTGGAATACGAAGCACTGCACCTCACGGATGTTCGCGAAAGAACTGGGTGTGGGTTCACCTGGGTGAGAAGACCATTTAATGGAAGATGGTGTGAAGGTGACATTTGAAAATAACTTTTCTTTACTCATGCCCTTTGACATCCTGTGTGTGTCCTTGTGCAGTCAGTGCACAAATGATGACAGTAGAAGACCCATCTCATCAAACTTTGGCTGGTTCTTTCTACCGATCCCTTTCTCACTGGCCCCTTTCAACACATCGCACTAATGATGTCCCCTGTGCTCACAAGTGGAAGTATGCAATTGAAGGAACATTGGACACATTTATCTCGCTTGTCTGCTCACTTATCCACCCCTCAACACATTAGCCCAACCTACCCTCACCCACCACTAACCTGATCCAACCCCCCCAACCATAAACCTGGTCCAACTCCCAACAGCCAGCGCTCACCCAGAATACATTGGTGTCTGCAGTTGGAAACTTATGTTTTGCAACTAAATTATGTATTTGTGAGGATGAATAAGAATTAGACACAAAGCTTTTCAGTGTACAAATAAAAGAATAGCTTTAAAGTCGGGAGTCAGAATTACTGTAGATTCACCAATAATTCACAGTGTTTCTCAACAATAAAATGATTTTTGTGTAATATGTTACATGCTGAATGTGATTGAAATGCTGAGCTTAATTAGGTATATATTGCAATTGCTACTCCTTATAAATTCAAAATTATTTTGAGTGTGTGATAAGGCTGCCTGTAATATTTTGCATTTGTAGTTACAGGTGTGCTGATTGGATTGGTTATTTAAAGTAATGGATTTTGCTTTATTTTTAAAAATTACTACAACTTACATTGAATGCTGTAAATATTCATTCTGTGGATCCTTGCAGATGCCCACTAGAACTGCACTGGAAATCCCATTTACGTTTGTAGTTTCATTATCAAAGCCTCACAACCATTGCAGCTTCTGGCTGTCTTGGGCTGAGCCCCAGCCAGTCAATGAACACATGGAGAAGCAGTGCCAGTCCATGTGGGTTCTCACCCGTAAATACACCAAACTTTTGCCTTTCCATCTCCCACTATCACAGCCTGATTTAAACTATTGCTGTGCTTTGAACACCTTTGCCATGTATCAGGTTTCTGCAACCAGTTTGGCAAAACTTGGTAACACCTTGCCCTAAAATCTACTGACTTCCTTCAGAGCAGGAAGTGAAGTTGCAAGTTACGTTAATTGCAAGCAGTTTAATATCTATCTACATCCATTCAGCAGAATCCGGGGATCCAAATCAGTCAAATAATCAGTCAGTCTCTCATCTTCAGGGTAACCATGCTGGTTACTAATTTGGTTTCTTATTTTCCTTGTAGCCCCTTTCATTCTATCCAAGATCTCTTGTCTCCAAACCTTACCAAGGTCTTGGTGCAAATATGACTAGCACGGCAGCAGCACAGTGACGCAGCAGTAGAGTTGCTGCCTAACAGCGCCAGAGACCCAGGTTCGATCCTGACTGCGGGTGCTGTCTGTATAGAGTTTGTACGTTCTCCCTGTGACTGCATGGGTTTTCTCCAGGAACTCCGGT